>NC_060274.1:103630723-103695039 GCF_021613505.1 Equus quagga | reverse complement strand
TTACTCTATTTGAAAAGCTTACCTAATTTTATAGTCCCCACACTCTAGATGAAATAAAAGCTAAATAGGAAGAAATTAACACCCTAGTAGGGACTTAAATCTTCTTTTAAAAGAGAAAAAAAAAGGACTGAATTGTTCAAAGTTCCATAGTATGAGAAAGATACCAAGACTGAAGTGTTATTTTTGAAATCTGATAAAATAAAATTTTTTTAATTAAAATAATTTCTCAAGCACAAATTCAAAAATTTAGGAGGCCTTCTTAACATCTTCCTCTCATTTCTGCCTACTATCTATTTCTCCATCAAGTTCTTTCAATTTTACCTCCTATACTTCCTTCCAATCACTTCCTTGCCTCCATTTCCATGGCCATCAACTATTCTTGGTCTCTGAATCTCTAGTGGACAACCTGACTGATTTTTACTATAAAAAAATATGGCCTTCTTTCAGAGACTTAGAACAAACCAAATTCCTTCTTGCTTCAGGGCCTCCAAATACATCCCACTTTCTGCCTGAAATAATATTTATTTTTTTAAAGTGTATTTATGGGGCTGGCACATGGCCTAGTGCTTAAGTCCACCATGCTCTGCTTGGGCAACCTGGCTTTGGTTCCTGGGCACGGACCTACACCACTTGTCTGCAGCCATGCTGTGGTGGTGACCCACATACAAAATAGAGGAATATTGGTACAGATGTTGGCTCAGGGCAAATCTTCCTCAGCAAAAAAAAAAAAAAGTATTTATTATTGAAATTATCAAACATATTCGTATTAACAATATATGTCTAATATTATCTATAGCACCACTCACCCCACCTCCACCCCAGATAATTTTGAAGCAAACCCTCAACATATTATGAAAGACTTTTTCTAACTCAGGCTTATCCTTAAGATTTCTGCTTAAGCACCACTTGCTGCCTTCATCCCTCTGCTAAACTAGGTCACACCTCCCTGTCATATGCTCTCACTATACCCAGCACTTCTACTTTATGACAATTATTTCAGCATGTAATTATATATTTTATTTGTATGGTTTTGAATTAATGTCTATCTTCACTCTGTATTTTATGTTTCATGAGGGAGAAATTGTGTCGTTTTTGCTCATCATTCTATCCCCTCCACTCATCACAGTTCTTGGCTCATAGTGAATTCCTTTTTTTTTTTTTAAAGATTTTATTTTTTTCCTTTTTCTCCCCAAAGCCCCCGGTACATGGTTGTATATTCTTCATTGTGGGTCCTTCTAGTTGTGGCATGTGGGATGCTGCCTCAGCATGGTTTGATGAGCAGTGCGATGTCCGCGCCCAGGATTCGAACCAACAAATCACTGGGCCGCCTGCAGCAGAGTGTGCGAACTTAACCACTTGGCCACAGGGCCAGCCTCCATAGTGAATTCTTAATAAATATCCATTGAGTTAATTAAACTGTGGGGATTTCCATAATAGAACTCCGTCTGTTGCTACTTTCTTATCATTCTTCATGGCCTTTTGACTGCTATTGAAAAATTTCCTGCACACAGCCTGTGCCCTGTGGTATCTTTAGTCTCTCCAAATGCTAGAGACTTTCATCTTCTCTTTGATTTCTTCTGAAACACCTGATGAGGTATTATTTTTTCAACAGATACAGCTGGTCCTATTTTCAAAACAGATATACAGACAAAACTTATAAATAATATTTACCTTCTTGATCATTTTAATGCTCATTAGCTATTTCTTATATGTCATAATACTATTTTTCCCTACTGAATACAGAACATAATTGTCATAGAAAGCAGTCTGTGGGAAGGTACCCTTGACATAAATATTTATTATGCATTATTATATAACCAACACTATGATCAAGTGAATGGGCAAACAATTCTTTGAATGGTTGATGGATTACCTTAATGAAATGGTTAACAACATTATTTTAGGTTCTTAAATTTTTTATTCTAAAGCACACAAATATAAGTTTTGTTGCATTATTTTATTTACATAAACCCCAATATTACTTAGATTTTCTATTTCAGAATGAGAAAGAAAATGTATATTAAGGAAAAGTTACTAACGTCAAATTCTGAGAAATTTTTGAGAAGGTAAGGATGTCCTAACAAATCTGGTATCACATATTTCTTAGACTTATTTTATAATTTTTTAAGACACCAGTATATTTTGATATTTTGCTAACAGAAAATTTAGCCTAAATGTGTAAGTTCTTAATAATAACTGTTCACTATGGTGTGCTATTTTGCAACATAATCCTACATAGGATTCTCTGCTTACTAGCACTTCTTAATGACTGCTAATCTATTCAAAGTTTTCTTCAAAATTATAGCATCGTATGGGATGAAGAAGTCTAATGATGGTGTCATTCAGAAGATAGCACCGTTCAAAGGTAGAAAAAAATTCTGAACAATTGGTGGAAAAGCAATTCTATAGAATTAAATATGCCCCCCCAAATCATAGCAGTAAATATTTTATTTGAGATTTTTCACGTGGTTATGCGATGGGACGCGGTTCCTGCCTTGGATACACCAAATAGATAACATTGCCCTTCATGCCTCCGGAATATTTCCTGTCATCCCTTCATGCTTTTCATGAATACTTTTTCCCTTGTCACCTCCACTACACTGTTTCTAGTCCTTTGGCGTAAGATTGTTCATCTTAAAAATGAAGTCTCCTTTACCCAATTTTTAAGCATTCTGTTTTTTTAAATCTGTTTATGAGTGATAATTAAACAGGATTACTTCTCTCGACTGCATTACCCTAAATCAGAAATACTTTATACAATTAGCATATTTTAAATTACCTTTCCCTCACTGGGTAAATAATCTTACTCAGTATAGAAAACTTTTGAGTTCATTCCTCTACAGTTCTTCAACATTTGAAAGGAAGTGCTTGTGTGCAATGTCATTTCTAATTTCTGTCAAATTGGATGTTTCAAAAGGCCTTTAAAGACTATTATTGACCTTGGTAGAAATCGATACTGTATATAATTCAGCTGCTTCGTTTGTCTAATACGGTATGTGAAAAATGGCTGTTCTTCAGAAAATGTCAGTTGAAATGAGAATTTCAATTATTTTTTTCACCTATAGTTGGCAAGTAAATCTGGGACAAAGATACTTTGGCAATTGTGTGATGTATGAAAAGTAAGTTATCTAAAGATTCTGAATACACTTATACTGACACCTCTACGGCATGACTTGTCAAAGATTAAACTCTACCCTAGTCTTTTAACCACATTTGCAATAGGTGTATTTTAGCATTCAAGTATCTGGACAAATTAAATTAAAGATACAGCACCATCTTATGGATATTTCTATATCTGTACAATTTGGAAATATAAAAATCTTTCGGAGTTTGGGAGTGGAAAAGATTTATCAGTAAAAAAAGAATTGTAGTAGGAGAATCTTTTAATATAATGAGGAAAAATGAAGAAATATTGAATAACTTGAATGTGTGTGTGTGTGTTTGTGATGACCTGGTAAATACAGATACAAACTCAGATTTGTAATTCTTTTTTCTTTTAAAAATTAAGAATTCTAATAAGACAAATAAACAACTGTTATTACAATATAAATTTATAATTTTATGAAACAAGACATGTTAGCCCAGAATACTGTCAGTCTCTAAATGACATAGGAACATCACCAATTAACACCTTGCAAAGATGCTTTATTTATTTTTAAAATTTTTTTTGAGGAAGATTGGCCCTAAGCTAACATCTGTCACCAATCTTCCTCTTTTTGCTTGAGGAAGATTGTCAGTGAGCTACCATCTGCGCCAATCTTCCACCACTTTGTGTGGGATGCCACCACAGTGTGGCTTGACAAGCGGTGCTAGGTCCGCGCTCAGGATCCTGACTTACAAACGCTGGGCTTCTGAAGCAGAGCACGCAAACTTAACCACCTTGCCACCGGGCTAGTCCAGAAAGATGCTTTAAAACTACAGAACTACTGAGAAGTAGAAGTGTTCTTAATAGCCATGAGCCACATTCCTAAAGAGTGCTGAGAGTGCTGAGAAATTCAGGCATGATAATAAACCTATTTAACTATCTGCCGATACTATATAACTAGTAGGAGAGTCTCCCTATGTTTATCTAGCATTTAAATGTTTTCATAAGTGATTTGTGCCCATTATTTTGTTTAGATTTTAGATACAGATATTTTTGAATAAACACTTGTAATAATCCTTCTTATTTTAACATAGAACATATAGCCAATTTAGGAAGATTATGGAATAATTGATGGACATAACTCCCCAATTAATTATTAAGACATTGCTACATGTGTATGATTCATATCCTTAATCTTTGGTTCACTTTAGTTATCAGATATGGCCCTGAGGCATTACATGATTTACCTGGTTCATATAGTGTAGAATTTCCCCATTCTAATCAAAACACAGATTCAGTGGTTCTTCGTTTTTGGTGTCTTGAACTCCACAATAAAAGCTTTGGAATGTCTCCTTAGAAAAATATTCTGTGGATACAATACATTTTGTGTACAATGTTAGGGGCTTCGGGACTTCTGGAGCTCATCCATGATCTATGATTTTAAATAGTATTCTCCTTATTTTAAAATTTATTTCTTTAGGTCCTAATTTTGATGAGTGAAAGTCAGGAGCTTAGTTACAAAAATAGGAACAGTTTTCTAGTAGTAGAGAGGATCTATAATTTCTACACACATACACACACTTTCCTTCCTATTTGGTTTTAACTCATTTACCCCTACAACTAAATTATACAAAAAGATCAGTGTAAATAAAAGGGTTCTTATTGTTTTATTTTTATATAGATTTTATTTTCATGTTATTTACTTTAGGGTGAGATGTAAAATGATGTTGACTACAAACAGTAAAAAATTTTGGCTTTATCCTCTCAGAATAGTTAGTACAGGTTCTAAGAATATCCTATTAGGAATCATTTTCTATATAATGTGGACTCTTGAATCCAAATTTCTAAATGTTGTTTTAAATTTAAATTTGTCATTTATTAATAAAAATGCTATTCCTCTATGTCCACCTCAATAGAAAAAATATAACTTAAAATCGAAAAATCTTAATCATACCATGGATATGTTTTTATGTTCGCTTCTCAGATGTGGCTAGGTATTTTACAGCTTAATAACAAATTTAAGGAGATTTAATAGATGTATAACAATTGCATGATGTTTAAAATTCAGCTCCAAGACACTATATTAGATGTTAAATTAAATTTTTCATGCTATCAAATGCACAATTATCTTTATGTAAAAAATTATTTTGTTTATTAGTACTCTAGAACAGTCTTGCTAATTTAATACAATGCTTTAATCTCAAGTGCAGATTATCTGCATAAAAATTCATGAAAAATTAAATACCTGATAATTTAAAATAGGAATGAAAACATTTTTCCAATCTATACCTTTATCTATAATAAGACCCACAGGATATACTTGTCCAACAGTGTAATACATACTTTATCCTTATGTTAGGCAGAGAGAAGAATATTTGAGAGTGAATATTTACTGAGTAACAACAATGTGTTAATTATGCAATAGCAAAATTAAAGACCAAACTCTGAAGACTAAGGATTCTCAAAATGTGGACTTCAAACTCCTGGGGCTCCCTGACACTCTATCAGGAAGGTCTGCAAAGTTGAAATTATTTTTATGTGACTACTAAGACATTATTTGTCTTTTTCATTGTGTTGACATTGCATTGACAGCTCAGAAGCAATAGTGGATTCATGCTGGATCTTCAGCACGAATCAAGGCAATGGCACCCAAATCTACTAGTAATCATTGTGTCTTCACTGGTACACACTCACAGGAAAAAAAAAAGCCAGTTTCAGCTAGGAATATTTCTGATTAAGCAGTAAAAAGTATTAATTTTGTTAAATCTCAACCCTTGGGTACACATTAAAAAAACTATATTCTGTGAGGTAAACTGGGAAGTATATACATAACACTTCTGTTGCATAATGAAGTACAAAGGTTGTTTGGAGGAGAACCAACTGTTTGAGATGCCAGCTGAACTAGCCGCTTTTTCATAAAACACCTTTTTACTTGAGAGAACAAGGACAAATTAGAATTATTGATACTTAGATATTTGGCAGACATTTTCTCAAAAGTGAATGAAATGAGCTTGTCATTTTAAGAAAAACAACTGACAGCATTGTTGCCAGTTACAAAATTCAAGCTTTAAGGCAAAAATTAGAATTTTGTAAAACTTATCTCTGCCACTGTGAGCATGATAGTTTTCCAGTACTTAATGACTTTTTTGATAAGATTGGTGGTTATTGACAAATGTGACTTTTTGGATACTATATAATAAAATAAAATGTGTCAACTTCTGGACAATCTGCATTACTCAGTGAACTAGTGTTTTCCAAATGACATTACAAAGTCAATAAAAGAACCATTCAAAGAGCAAGATAGACTAATGGATATTTTAATATCACAGAGTAATACTGATGTGGTTTTAGATTCCACACTGCAACTAACCTTAAAGTAACTACGACTTGTTGAGTTTTGGTGTAGTATCAAAGAAGAATATCCACAATGATATAAAAGGGCTATTAATATACTCCTCCCAATATCTACGTGAGGATGCATTTTCCTTATCTACTTCACCCAAAACAGTACATTGCAACAGATTAAATGCAGAAGCAGATATGAGAATCCACATGAAATCTGTTAAGCCAGACATTAAAGAGATTTTTGTAGCATAAAATAATGCCCCTCTTTCCATTCAATTTTTTATTTTGGAAATATAGTGGGTATTTTTCATAAAAAAATGTAATTTATGTTATACAATAGGTTTGTAATTTGTGTGTGTGTGTGTGTGTGTGTGTGAGGAAGACTGGCCCTGAGCTAACATCTGTTGCCAATCTTCCTCTTTTTGCTTGAGGAAGATTGTTGTTGAGCTAACATCTGTGGCAATCTTCCTCTGTTTTACGTGGGATGCTGCCACAGTGTGGCTTGATGAACTATGCTAGTCTGTGCCCAGGATCCAAATCTGTGAACTCTGGGCTGCTGAAGTGGAGCACACAAACTTAACCACTATGCCACTGGGCCAGCCCTGGCATTGTTATTTTTAAATGAAATAGTAAATAGCTATTTCTAAATTGTCTGAGTTTTCTTTTTCTAATATTAGAAATACTAATAAATATAACCCACATAACTAAAAGATCCTTGGGGTCCTTAATAACTTTTAAGAGCATAAATTGGTCCTGGGGACAAGTTTGTTAATCACTTTACAGATTAGACTATAGTAAATAGTGAATAAAGACGTATCTTTATTTCTCCCACTTGATGTCATTTGACTATCCCTTATAATTTTCTCCCAAAATCCTCTACTTCAACTTAGTTTAATTTTCTTGAGCATCATTGTTGAAATGGTGTAAGTTTTCTGCAGTAGAATTCTCATTTCTTAAGTGAGACTGTTTGAAATCCTAGTTAATCAATGCAGTGTTCTCTTTACAGTGTCCTAGTATAGTGCTTAATATAGAATAGGCACTCAATAAATGTTATTGACTGGCAGAAAATATGTTTAACAACAAAGTCAGTACAAGTGCAAAAAACTATGAAAGCTAGAAGAAAAAAGCTCTATTTATTGCCTTATCCATTTATGAGCATAATTCCTAGATTTTATTCATTCTCACAAAAAGCTCACATAGTTTCTATCTCTATTAACATTCAGAACACAAACATCCTTTTCCAGGTTAAAAACCTGCTTCTCTAGGAGACCATAATAATCACATACATTATCTATTTTGAATTAATGCAAGACCTTTATCATGACATTTTGAGCACGTAGGTCACAATATGCTTCCACCTTTCTTTGCTCCCTGTACTTCACGACCAACTCATTTCCAATACTTCCTCCAAATTTCTCACAGAATGGAAAATTAAAGAACAGAACTGTAATCAATCATTAATGAATGCTCACAGACTAAATAGGAACAGAAGGAAAGTAGCTTCTTATTGTGGGGTCAAATCTTCTTATACAAATTATGAAATCTTTTTGAGATCTTAATAAAACACCTTAACACATATTTGGGAGTTTTTTTAGCCTGGTTGTTTCAAGGCATATAATTTAGAACTACAGAGTCTAAGCTATGTAAAACCCAATAAATAAATTCATAGAACCATTTACTAGTTTATCTACAATTTGTTTCTATAGTTCTATGGTTAAAAGTGAGCTAAATAATAAAGCAATTATAATAACAGTAAAATACGTGGCATTTACTGAGAATGTACTCTATACCAGTCTTTTAGTACCCTCCATGTATTACCTTATCTAATCTTAACAACAATCCCTTGACTGCATCTTGTGTGTGTGTGTGTGTTTGTGTGTATGTGTGTGTCAATGTGGACTACTCATTTACGGTCAATTTGTGCTGATCGCCTGCATATATTTGTACTCATTATCTGTAAAAAGTGGAGTTACAGAACAATACTCTGCTAGGACTTAAATTCTAACTGGAGAGGAGAAAAAGAAAAAGCTGAGCAAAGGGAGAAAAGGGATTTAAATGAGGCTGCCAGGAGGATTATTGCTTCATAAAATGTAAATATTCATTTTAAAGTTCAAAAAATTTGTGGTTTCTATCTTACTTTTGTAAAAGCATACTCTTTTTGTTAGCTGAGTTTCTGAGTTGACAGTTTTCCTATAGATATTTGCGAAATTGGTCCTTCATTTGATCTGAAAAAGATTCCTCTTTCTGTTGTAACATAATTTTAGCTATAACTATACCACAAAATATAATAGACTGCCCACTTCCAAAACATTTATGAGATATTTTGTGAATTTTTTCTCTATTGCCACAATAGCATATATTACCATAATTTCTTATTTTGCTCATATTTGTTTTATATGCATCCCCTCAGGGACTAAATTTTATTGTTTTTATCTACTTAGAATAGTGCAGAGTTTAGAGGGGGTGCCCAAAGAACGTCTGTTCAATGAAAGAATTATTTCCTGTGTGACTTGAAAGAGTTAATACCTTTCTTTCAGGTCAAATGCACAAATCAATGCTCAACCAGAAAACAGACCGCCTATAGCTATTCAGGTCACACACCTGTTTCCTTAAATATCATTGCCAAAACACGTTTTATATTCTATTTTATTACCATGCATCCATCTTTCCATAGCATTAGAGGTGTTTTATTAAAAAGCAGTATAACTTCAATTTATTTTTATGCTCACCTTGATGAAAGTAAAAATGAACCGTTGAATAAATTCAAGTGTATTTCATGTATTTTTGAAACGGTATAAACTAATCAGTCTTAAGTTTGGTATCACTTATTCAATTATCCCAGAGCATCAGTGGATGTTATAATTATCTGAAAAGTTAATATTTAAGGTAGAAATTTGATAGGAATGTAAGTGTAAGCACAAAATTGAAAATGTTAATTACAAACTATCAGGGCACAATTAATTTTTAATGATCAGGTTTTCTTTTCAGGTTCCTTTTTTTGAACCATCCCTTAATTGGAAAAGAGGCAGGAAGGGTTCTTCAGAGACCCAGCACTGGCCCTCTTCTCACTTTGAACACTGATTTCTGGACCTTATCATCCATACTTGTAGCTTCAACTGCCACCAATATGCTGATGATTCCCTTACCTAGATTTGAGTAACAGTTTTGCCTTTCCAACTGAGTTTAGGATCTCTCTGATAAACTCAAAACTTGATGTTTCTCCAAAACTACTTTTCTTTTATAAGTCCGTATCTCATCTATTATCAGTCACGTTACTCCATTCTGGGAATCGTATTCTATCCTTGATCCCTTCCTCAGGTCCTCATGTATATATCCTACTAATTCCTTTTTTCATCTCTTAAGCTTTCCTCCTCTCCTGTCCCCTGTCTTAAATTCAAGCCCTCGATGTTTCTCTCCCAGATTTCCTTAGTGATCTCTTAGTATCTTCCCTCTGGTTTCACTGCCCTTACATTGCTCCAGATGGATTACTTAAGGGTTACAGATCACCTTATGTTTTCCCTTACTTAAACCTTTATGTGCATCCCCATTTTCTTCAGGATATAGTTTACATTCCAAAGCTTGACCTTCAAGGAGGCCATGAATGCCTGCCCGCTGTCCTTCTGCTCAGTGCTGAATTTGCCTCTGCTTATTCTCTAGTTTCATCCTCCTCATCTTTATTTGTACCCTTCATTTCAGGTATGCTGGTTTATAAGCAGTTGTCCAAACGTGGCAATCAATTTCATGCCTTTGCAAATGTGGTTCCTCCTTTCTACAGTGCCCTCACCCCAACAGCTCTGAATCATTTTTCAAGACATATGTCAAGCACCCTGGAACCCTTCCCTTAGTCTATCCTGATTGAGGTATCCCTTCTTTCTATTACCATTATCTCTTGGGCTATTAGAACTATCATCAGATTGCAATACCAATATTTCTTTTTTAAAAAAATAAATGGTTTTCTCATTTATCATTCTTTAACCTGCAGACTTCTTAAGATCAGAGACAGTATCTTGTTCTTCTAAATATACTCAGCATAGTTTTAACATATGTTAGTTTCTAATGAATGTATGTTTAATTAATGAAATCCTTAAACATTCTCTTTGTTATCTTGTGGATATTTCTTTACTTTATGACTGTTAAATCATTTTCATTTTCACAGAGAAAACACAGTATATGTTATTCAAAAAATATTAGTTGTTTTCCAGTGGGTTCTCCCAGGTTTGGAGAATCTTTAATTTGGTAACCACTTTTAATAGGAAGAGAATAATAAGCTATCACATCAAGTAGTATTAACTAATTATTAAAGGAAACAGAAAAATATACCTTTCCTTGGCAAGAAGAGGAAGGGCAATAAAGGTGATATATTTAAATTATACTTTTGTGTCCCTAGGAATTAAATTCTTATTTTAGTTGTCAGTTTAATAAACATCATATGATTAACATACTGATTTATAATCAGATACATTGTAATAGAAAAGTCACTATCTGTAACTAGAAAGGACTCACTATGTTGAGTCCTTGTCCCATCAGCTGTTAGTTCTGTAGCAAAGAGGATTCTTTAAGTATTAGGTTCCTTATCTGTACAACTGAGCTTAAAATAAATGAGATAATGTATGTAAAGGGCTTAGTGCAGTACCAGGTACAAACATATAAATGGTCGTCATCATCATCATCACCCATCTCAAAAGGTTACTTTGGTGACACTATTAGATAAGCACATTCACGAAACTTTGCAAACTGTAAGGTGCTATGTACATAAGTATCAGATGCTATGACTTAAATGAATAAGCTTGTCATGTATTGTTTACCTTGTCAAAAATGAAACTGCCTTTAAACACATCAGTTTTTGAGATTTCGTTTTTCTTGGCAGTTGATCAGCCAGCAGTCATGCCCTCAAAGAACACCTTTTATCACTGTGGGCACCCGTCAAGGATTGATAAATAGGCAAGGCTCCCCAGGAGTAAATGCCTCCTTGTCTTTTCACCCCATCTAGGGAGAACGTCAGTAAATGCAAGAGGAAAGCTTTTCTCTCCCGTACTTAACTGTGGAAGTGGCTTGAAAAAGCTAAAGCTGCTATTTAGCCGCGGGGTAGACAAGCTCAGAGCCGGTAATTTTATCTGCCCAGTGATTCTTCCACTGAGCTTCATCACCTCCCTGCCAGTTTGGCCACTGCACGCTGCACCTTGTGTTGAACGCACTGTTTTCCCTATTTCTCCCTCTTTCCGGATTAAGAACACCAGAAACAAAATCACAAAAAGAAACTCCTAGGTGGTTCTGGCGTTGGGACTGAGAAATCTGCGCAGACAGGCGTCAGGCGCAGCTACGAGACGCCCACTTGAGGCCAGAACCAACAGTGATGAAGTGTTGTGTGCCCCAGTGCGCCGCAGGCTCGTGCAAATGCTAACAGTGCTGGACACGGGGCGTGCGCTCAAATATTTGCTGAATAAATGTCTACACTAAACCTGTTTTGAGTCGACTGCATCCCAACCCAGAAAATAACTGAGCTATGTGTGAGCTGAATGAGAGTGCCATTTCGCAAATATAAAATGTTTTACTCAGCGTCTACATGAATAAAAACAGTTTAAAAC
This sequence comes from Equus quagga, assembly GCF_021613505.1. Classification (NCBI taxonomy): domain Eukaryota; kingdom Metazoa; phylum Chordata; class Mammalia; order Perissodactyla; family Equidae; genus Equus; species Equus quagga. The sequence goes on along the minus strand of NC_060274.1, from coordinate 103,683,024 downwards.
GAAAGCCTCGCGTGTTTTTTTTTTTTCTTTTCAAGAGCGTTCCTCTGACTTTTATAATTTGGACTTCAGCACGAGAGTCAAACAGCAGCAGAACAGAGCGAGACTTTTCAAAGTGCCTTCCCAACGTTATTTGGAAGTGAACGGCTGCGCCCTCACTTTTCCGCGCTGGGGTTGAACCCTGGGAATCAGGTTCGGGTATGAGAGATGTTTTGGACGCTCCTCTCACCTGGGGGGAGGGAGAGCCGCTCTCCCGTCCGCTGTCCGCCTGCTTGAGGGAAGGAAGCTTGCGGGAGCAAAGAGGATGGGCGGCGGGGTCACCGCAGTCCAAGAAACCCCAGGTGGGCGCGCACAGAGCCTTTACGCTCAGCTGCTCCCAGCCTTTGCAAACGGCGCGCCAGGGCACCAGGGCACCTGGGCCGGGGCAGCGCGGCGGCTCGCGCACGCGCACTCCGCGGCCCCGCGCCCGCTCCTCCACATTCTGTTCCACGTGTTGCTTGTTGTAGGAGCCACAGGTTCCCCACCTGCGCCCGGCGCTCGGGCCGCGCCGCCCCTGCCGGCCGGCGTTGCAGAAGCACGGGGCTGGCGGGCCCCGGGCCGGCCGAGCAATTCAGGAGGTGCTCGGGCTCCCCCCAACGCTAACTCCGCCTATTTAATCCCGGCGGCTCCCCCGCCCCGCTCCTGGTCCTCCTCCCGCTCCTGCCCGCCCCTTTCACCCTGTGGTAGGAAACACTCCAGTCTCTAACTCGACGTGTCCGGAAAGCCCTGGCCAGTTTCCCTTTCGTTCTGCGGCCGCTGCTGCCGGGCGCGCGGCTCTCTCAGACCTGCGGGTGCAGCCGCCCGGGGTGAGGCGCCTGGTGGTCGCGGGCCGAGCGGCGGGGCGCCCCGAGCACCATGCTGGACCCGTCTTCCAGCGAAGAGGAGTCGGACGAGGGGCTGGAAGAGGAGAGCCGCGATGTGCTGGTGGCGGCAGGCGGCTCGCAGAGAGCGGCGGCGGCGCCGGCTCGGGAAGGGCGGCGGGACGCGCCGGGGCGCGCGGGCGGCGGCGGTGCGGCCAGACCTGTGAGCCCGAGCCCCTCGGTGCTCAGTGAGGGGCGAGACGAGCCCGAACGGCAGCTGGACGAGGAGCAAGAGAGGAGGATCCGCCTGCAGCTCTACGTCTTCGTGGTGAGGTGCATCGCGTATCCCTTCAACGCCAAGCAGCCCACCGACATGGCCCGGAGGCAGCAGAAGGTGAGTCGCGTGCAGGACCCGGCGCCTCCTGCAGCCACTTCTTCCTCCCCGGGGTTTTCTCCCGGGAGAGCTCTGGGGCGCCTGTCCGCTTTCCTCTGCTCAACGCAGGACACTGTTTTTGTTGGTCTTTCTGGGAGGACAGTGCTTTAGCCCGCTGGGTATCGGGTTGCAGCGGGCGCATCTCCTCCTGCCCGGTTGGCAGAAGCTGTCGGCTTGGCATCCATGAGACCCAGACCGACCCGACAGCTCCGGCCGTGCGGCGGTGGCACCCGGCTCTGGCCGGGTTAGAATGCAACTCCCGTCAACTTTAATTTCTAACATCGGTGGTGCACTCCTGTTCACCTGGCCCAGCTAGAACTGGCTTTGCCCTGGGTCTGAATGAGTGTGTAGCTAGGCGAAACAGGTGGAATCTTGAACTCTTCTCTTAGAGAGGAGTTCTCACTAGGGCAAAGGGGTAGAATTATTCCTCAGCGAAGAGTTAAATGGACAGCTTTCCTATACTGCTGCGTAATTAGGACATCAGATCCTAACAGAGAGAGGATAGGCAGCTTTGTAGAGTCGCTGTGGATTAGTAATTCCTGGTCCAGGCAGGCCTAATGAAATACACTATTGATGAAAAATAAAGGATTGGTGTATAACCACTTCACAATGAATGCTCCTTCTTGCCCCCAAGAGGTAGGGAGTTGTTTCAGGTGTAACGTCTGCCCACTTTAGTTTTAAAACAAGACCTCAAGGGTCTAATGTTCTGTAGGAGACAAAAGTAATGACTCAAATTACCATAATTGAGTAAATGTTTTCAATAGAAACTGCCTAGGAAATCTTTAATAGAATGTGGACTCGAGAAGCTTCGGTAGAAATCTGTAAGTCCTCTTAGTTTGGGACAAGATGTGCAGACCCAGAGAGATGGTAATTTGCTAAAGGCATACCTGGAAGCACAGTTGTTTGTTAGTTTTCTGAAGTATTAACTTCAGCATATGAGGCATTTCTTAGAAATTTGGAGAGCTTTTGAATTGACTTTTGAAAAACAACTAGTTGAGAGTAAATGCAGTCTTTCCACCACCCTCCCACTCCCATTTACTAGTCTCTTAAAATATGCCTAAAGTAAGCAGCTGTTTTGAATCAGTCATTCCCTGGGCGTGCTTGTGGAATGATTCTCTACAGCTGGTGGGTAATTACGCAGCTCCTTCGAGTACCTAACCCTCTAGGTAATTCGGAGTCAGAGTGCTAGGGCTAGGAAAGATGCTGGGATCTTGTAGGCAGACACTTCATTTTGGAGGAAACAAGTATGTCAGTAGCGTTTCCTAATCCCAAACTAACTGGCATGATTGAAGCCACCATTCCTCAGGTCAGTTTTGAGTGCCCTGCAGAGTTTTCCATTCCACTCCTAGGTAAGTTTTATACTTTCCCGTCCGCTGCTTGTGTCGAGTTATGTTGCAGTCAGTCAACCATTGCCTCTTCTCAACTCTAGGTCAAGCGACTTTCAACTTCAGTAGTCATTCTTAAGTGTAAGTGGACTTTTGGCATATATGTTGTGTATGTGGTCATAGAAGTTTATGAATACCATCCAGTGTCCAGTTTTATCGTTCACATTGCATTTAAGCTTGTTTTTAGAGTATTAAAGTATAAAAATGTATGGCAAAACTAACAGACTATTCCTGTTTGGAATATCATTCTTGAAAATGCTTTTGTAAAGAGTACTCACAAGTAGTGTGCACACTTGTTGCATTTTGTTAGTGAAACGAACTCTCCCTGGCTTGTTCAAGTAGCGCAGATCATGACTCCTGTTTAAGTAGAATGATTGTTCCTCCAGAAATTTGAATTGGCAAACAGGTGCGTTCACAATACTACTGAGGAAACAGTTATTAAAATCTTATCCAGGCATTACCTAAAATAATTCCAAGCTACAAAAAAGCAAAATGCTGCATATGTTCTGTGCAGAAATACTTGGAATGCTTGTAAATCTCTATTTTCTAAATGTTGAGAGCACTGAGTGCTGTCAGATTAATTTTTGTAAATTTTGCGTAGTAAGGGTGAGGCCCCATAACAACCCAAATTTGAATAAGGGAAATACTTATTCAAAAGGCCCCACAGCTTGCTAAAGGGAGCTGGAGCAATTCTTGGCAGTCGGGTTTCCTCCTAGGACAAGATGAAATGGGAATTGAACTATATTCTTGTGATTTTGATGCACAAGCCAGTAATTAATGCCAAACTGTAAGTCTTGAGTTATACAGTTGGGTTATATAAAAGAAGTAACAGGATAATTGCAGAATCACCTATCTATTGTGTATTTTTATTCTCTATCTTCAGGTATTCAGACATCCAGTAAAAGGATTTAATAGGTTAAATTATTGTCATTGAAATGCATATTGCTGCTTACTCACTTCTCCCAACTTTGAGAATTTAGAAACTCAGAAATGGAGATCTGAAAGGGTCCTTATTTTATAAATGAAGAGAACTAATCACAGAGAGAACAGAGCCTTCGCCGGGCAGTCAGAGCCCTTTCACTATTAGGGCTGGTGAGTTTCTGTGAACCAGAGCTGAGTTGTGGTGTTTTTTGTTTGTTTTTCACTTAGCTAAAATGGCCAAAAAGCTAGTAAGGGATTGTGTCCGTGAGTTACTTAAGAAAGCTTAGTAGCATTAAACTCAGTTGACTAAAACATGTCTGTCTTTGCTTTTGTCTGGACAAATTTGCCTCAGAGGAATAACAGTTGTCAGTTTATGCCAGTTAAGTGCTCTAATTGACTACTTTTGGCTTTATGGAAAATTCTAGGGGTATATGTGGACCAGACACTGTGACAAACCTTTGTACCGGGTGTTCACACTAGCTAAGTGAACACATCCAGGAGTTCACACATGATCCTAATAGGAAGTCACAAACAGCCAATGGCACATGACTTTAGTTGTGAGTAGTGCTGAAGCCTCTTCTCATGGACCTGGACTGGCTTTGCACTATCACACCCGCAACAGCAATAATAAACTCTGGGTGCTTCTAGATCATTGGTTAAAGGTGGGATCAGTGTCAAAACTAGAAAAAACAATGACGCAGGTGAAGCAAACCAGTTATTACTTAATAAAGGCAATTTGTCAAAGCTTTGGAAAACTTTGAGACCCTGGAAGTGAAAGTAGTAAAAGGGGTCTTTGGTATTTAGAAGGTAGGAGGAATCTGACAAGCCGAAGGAGCCCCAGAGAAGAGGTTAAGTCCATTGTCTCACGTCGATGTGGGTTTACAGACTGCAGATCTCAGTTTATAATTTCAGGTGTGTGTGAATTGAGATGCGAACGGTTTTGGTTAGCCAGAAGTCTAGAGGTTTCTAGTTGGTGGTTGCTCTGTTCATTATTTTTGTTTTTATTATTTAGTAAAAGTCAGATAGTGAAGGAGCCAGCTATTAATTTTTAAAACTAGATGTAATGAAGAGGGAATTTAAAAAATTAAAATGGTACCTAATAACTTTCCATGTGATTCATAAACCCATGTTCTTTGGGTTTATATGCATTGCCAATGAAATCACACTAAGCTGTGCCTTATTAAATGTTTTTATATAATAAGCCCACCACTTTGCATAATTTTCCTCAATAATTCTATCTTTCAAAAATGTATACAGGGGCTGGCCCCATGGCCGAGTAGTTAAGTTTGTGCGCTCCGCTTCCATGGCCCAGGGTTTTGCTGGTTTGGATCCTGGATACAGACCTGGCACCACTTATCAAGCCATGCTGAGGAGGCGTCCCACAGAGCACAACCAGAAAGACCTACAACTAGAATGTACAACTATGTGCTGGGGGGGCTTTGGGGAGAAGAAAAAAAAAGATTGGCAACAGATGTTAGGTGCCAATCTTAAAAAATAAAAAAAAAAAGTATACAGATACTGGGAAATTGTAGATGGTGAGGAACTAAGCTCCTTAGGTAAAATTGATCAGGAAGAGAGCATTGTGGGGAAATAATATTGGGTGAAATAATATACAGCAGGCCCTTGCCTACAACTCTCCCATCTGAATGTTATACTACAATAAAGTGGCCACTTTTCTCTCTCTTTGGAAATGGTAGTCCTTTCTGTGTGTTTTGTTTAAGTCTTCTGACTGCTTAGGCCATCCTCAAGCTCAGGGAACGCCACTTTTATGAAAAATGAGCTACAAATCCCCAAAGGCTGAGAATTACTTATCTTGTGCCAGGAGTCATCGTGACTTAGTGCCACCCTGCCCCACCTTTGGGGCCTAAGGTACAACCGTGGCCAGATGTATTCTCAACACGGTGCATGGTGTATAAGAACGTAGTAAATATCTGTTGGATACATTTAGTCCATGTCTCAGAGAATTAGGTGTAGGAGGGAGAAAAGGTAACAGGCAAAGTCAGTCTTCTACTCTTCCCTGGAAAAAAATGTTCCTAATCTGCTTTGAGACCTCTAGGACTCACCCCACCCTTCTAAAGAAAGCCATAAAAATGGTGATATCTGTTGGTGTAGAGCTAATGACTTCAAGCCAGGGAAGCAGTGTTAGAAGCCCCACAGCGTGCCTTGCTTTCTTGCTTGCAGGTTTCCAGCAGACCTGGTGATAGTCTAAAAAGCCATCCTTTTGTGTTCCTCGGGCTTTGGTACCTTAGAACGCAAATATGGAAGGGATGGGCTATGCTGTTTGCTGCTTTTAATAATAGGGAACACATTGCCCTGTGGGGAGTGAGTTGGAAACCACACATTAAAGTAAAACCTCAGACTGGTCTTCAACAGTATCTCAGAAAAAAATGCTTGTTTCTTCAACTGATTCATCTAATCCTCCACAGGGTGTCCTGAGACCACAGCACTTAATTTGGTGGAATGAGTTGTGCTAATGAGAATTCAAATGGATTAAATGATATTGACATTTGCTGCTTTCTTTCAAAAATGAAATCAGCTGTAATTTTGACATAGAATAACTGCTTATAAAGTGAAATAAAATATTGTGATTGTGTGGTTTCCCTCTTCAGTTTTTTTTCTTTTAATGGAAACAGTTCCCTTTGTTTGTACACTCACAAGATAAATAGCACAGTTTGTAAGGTCATTAAAGACCTTCAAAACGAAATTAGGAAAGCCAATTGCCGGGTGATGAAGTATGGGAATTCTGAATGGAAAGTCCTACCGGTTGTCATTTCTTAGTGAGGCAGGCCTCTTGAATTATTGCGCTACTTTATATGCATTTAAAATTAACTTAGACCTTTCTTTGGGAAGAGGTGGGTTGCATAGTCCTGTGTTATTGCTATTTCAGTTTTTAGGCTAGAAGAGACCTAATGATTGTAAACAGTGGGTTATTGTTGGAACAAATAACACCTTTTCTAGAGTTTTAAGAGTACTCAAGAATCAAAGTATGGAATTGTCCCAAATCCATAACGTTTCATTTTATGACCACTGTGTTACCTACTGATTTTAATATGACTTCCTTTCCTTAAAAAATCCTGTGATTCGTAGCCTTAGCTGCACATTAGAATCACCTGGAGAGCTTTTAAAACTTCCATTATCCAGGTTGTACCTCAGACTAATTAAATCAGTCTTTGGGGTTCTGGTCTTAAAGCTTCCCAGGTGATTCCAATGCACAACTAAGGCTGAGAACCACTGTTTTAAAGGGAAGCTACAGGGAAATGACTTATTTTCACTGAAGTAAGGTGAAAGGATTTGCAATGAGTGAGATTAGAGTAATTAAGCCAGTATTCAATATTAAGGAAAAGGCTATACGGATGCTCTAAGCAAGGAACAAAAAAAATACATCTAAATAATAATCTAGGCTTTTGTGAATCAATACAGTGAGAGGCCAGTGACTATTTTTTATTTTTGGTGAGGGAGATTGGCCCTGAGCTAACATCTGTGCCAGTCTTTCCTCTGTTTTATATGTGGGTCACTACCACAGCATGGCTTGATGAGTGGTGTAGGTCTGTGCGCAGGATCTGAACATTAGCAATTGTATAACTTATTTATTATAAAACCACAGATCATCACATTAGCAACAGAAAATATAGGATGCTGAAGGTAAGCCTGAGTGTTGCTTTCCGTTCCAGAATGAACTGGGAGGGAGAATACAATGAAGTCTCAAAGTTGGGGTTGACACTGAGTAATATCTAACTGAAGAGTAAATTTCACAAAGATCTTACAGGATCGTTAGTTGGCAGAATGTTTCCTCCTTGTATGCAGTAGTAATACATATACGTTTTTCAAAAAATAAACTTTAGAAGTCATTCTCAAATAATTGTCTGAAGTAATTAAAACTAAACAAGAACTTACCTAAGAGAGTTTTGACATTTTTCTGCTGTTTCAAAAGTCTCTGTTCTCCTCAAATTGCGATAATAGGTTGAGTGGTTGGTTTGCCTTTGGGAGCCCTCTACTTTGTAGAGCATCACTGATGTTCTGCTTCGCTTCTTGAAACTGTGACGTCACTTTGTAAACCTCATGGTTTGAGTGTTTTCATTTTATAACCATCAAGTTGGTGATGAATTTTTACAGTGCAAATGTTACTGGGGCAAAGGGCATGAACAATTTAAGGGCTATCTTTGCCAATCTGATATCTGAGATAATTTAATTTGCTTCTTTCTAAATGCTTGTGAGGGTGAATGTGCATATGCATGTGGTCTGATATCCTTTTCCCATTTTTCTATTGAGACTTTGGTTTTATTAACATGAACCCTTTAGCAATATGTTGAGGATAGTGCTCCTTTGTGGAGACTGTTTCTGTAGTCTTTCATTTTTTTTTTTTTTTAAGAGACACTTCGATTGATCTTTTCCTTATTTATGCTCTTGGCCAATCAGTTTCTCATCTGGAATTAAAGTTTGAAGCAAGGAGTTGACTTGACTTCATCCCTCAATTAACTAAGCAATTCTTGCAGCCTAATGTTGAAGCTCTTCCTTCGTTAGTGAGCTGTAAGGCCGAATTGTTCATATTCATTAGTTCATGTTCTTCTTTCTTCATTGATTGGTCAAGTATTTATTGAGCCCCTATTATGTGAGTAATACACTATCCACTGTTTTGAGAGTATAGTAGAGAATAAAACAAGTAGAAATCCTCTCATGGGCTATCGGTCAATAATTATATATAGATTATGTGTGTGTTTTTCTTTACATCTGTTTCTAGGTTACCAATTCCAATTAATCTAGTTCTTTTTCGTATTGCTACTACCATATAATTTTAAGATAATTTTATCATATTTTAGTATATGATGGGATTAGTTCCTATTTCTGTGTCAAATTCCTTTCATCATTCTCTGTTACCCCCCCCTTCTTAAAAATATTGCAACTGTATAGTATATTGGCTAGGAAATCACTCTCTGGCTTCTGAAGGCCTGGCTTCATTCTTTTCTAGTGTTTGTTGTATGAGCAACCATTTCATCTCTCTGGGCCCTGGCTTTTTCATTTGTAAAATGAGAATAATGATCTCCTAGAATTCTTGTTATGATTACATAAGATGATGCATGTAAAGTGTTAGTAGGTGCCTACTAGATGCATGTGCTCCAAATTAGATGCTGTCATTTTTTGTCAATTAAGCCTGTTTGGGAAACTATATATATATTTTTTTTTACTCAGTCTTGAGGAACGTGGCATATCTCTTCATTTAGTCAGGCCTCTTCTGTCTTGGTGATGTTTTGTAGTTTTCATTATATAGACTCCTTATATTTATAATCAAGGTTTATTTTGTCTGAAGATTGGCACCTGAGCTAACAACTGTAGCCAGTCGTCTTTTTTTCCTTCTGCTTTTTCTCCCCAAATCCCCCCAGTACGTAGTTGCATATTTTTTAGTTGTGGGTCCTTCTAGTTGTGGCCTGTGGCTTGCCACCTCAGCATGGCCTGACGAGTGGTGCCATGTCCGTGCCCAGGATCTGAACTAGTGAAACCCCGGGGCGCTGAAGCGGAGCACGCAAACTTAACCACTCAGCCATGGAGCCGGTCCACATATAATCAAGGTTATTTTTAAGCATTGTATAATTTTTGTTATTAAGGTGGGTTAACTTATTCTATTCTCATTATGATGGGGTAAATGCAAAACTCTTTAATTTTTGTTATAACTGATCATACTACCGTACATTACTCATTGTTTTAGTAACTATTACCTCATCCTTCTAGATTTTCTAGGTAGGTGGCTGAATCATCTGATAGGGATGACTTTTGTCTGGTTCTATCCAGTAACCATTTCACTTGTCATTATGTTGTAAGAATGTCCAGAACAGTGTTTGTACCTGTTGCCAATAACTTGCCTTAGTGCAGGTTTTACTGGGAATGCTTTTTGTATTCCACCAGTGAATATATTGTTGGTTGGTATTTTAGAATAGATATTCTTTATTGTTTAAATAATCCTGTTTTTATTACATTAAGAAAATATCAGGAATGTTTGAATGTTGTTAAATTGCTTTTTCATATCGAAGTGATTGTTTTATTTTACTGATGTCACATTAGATTATTAGGTTCCTATTAAAACATATTTGCATTTCCAGGATAATTCCTATTTGATTGTGGTCATTTTCTGTACACCTTTAATTTTGGGTTCCCTGCACTTCTAATTTTTAGTTTTTACGTCTGTGTTCATAAGAGAGATTTATCATTTTCTGTGTTGGGCTGTCATTGAAATGGGTTCAGTTTTAAGGAATAGTAGTGTTAGAAACATTTTAACTTGATCTGTGCTCTAGAATAGTGTTTTTGGCATGTAAAGTGTCTGATTCTTGGACTTTTGAAAGAATTCACTCATGGAATTAACTACATTCAGAACCCGTTTTAGATTTTTTCCCTTTCTTTGACCTATTAGATTTTTCTCCTTATTCCAGATTCAAATATAATTGCATGATTTTGGGGAATTGGCTATTTCTAGATTTTCAGGTATGTTAACATGGAGTTGGACGTAAGTCTCACTTTTCTCAATCTATTGTCATTTCAGATTTTATCTTCTTTAAAAAATTCACTAGATATCCCAGATACTCTTGTTTTTACAAATATACATGTTAACTTTATAAATTCTATTGTTTTATAAATCAATAGTTTGTTTTGATTTTATTTCCTGTTTCCCTTAAGGTTGGTTGGTTTGTTTTTTAAGGGGGCTGGGTAAGGGGAAACATAAGGAAGTAGTTCTTTCATCTAGCTTCTTAATTAGGGTGATTTATTTTCTGTTGTAATAAGAAAATGTAGGGGCCAGCCTTTGGCCAAGTGGTTAAGTTCACACGCTTTGCTTCGGTGGCCCAGGGTTTTGCTGGGTCGGATCCTGGGCGCGGACATGGCACCGCTCATCAGGCCATGCTGAGGTGGTGTCCACATGCCGCAACTAGAAAGACCCACAATTAAAATATACAACAATGTCCTGGGGGGGATTTGGGGAGAAAAAACGGGGAAAAAAAGAAAAGATTGGCAACAGTTGTTAGCTCAGGTGCCAATCTTTTTTTTTTTTTAAGATTTTATTTTTTCCTTTTTCTCCCCAAAGGCCCTCCGGTACATAGTTATATATATTCTTCGTTGTGGGTCCTTCTAGTTGTGGCATGTGGGATGCTGCCTCAGCGTGGCCTGATGAGCAGTGCCATGTCCGCGCCCAGGATTCGAACCAACAAAACACTGGGCCGCCTGCAGCGGAGTGCGCGAACTTAACCACTGGGCCACGGGGCCAGCCCCTCAGATGCCAATCTTTAAAAAAAAAAAAAAAAGCAAGAAAATATACAAGGCTATAAACTTACCTCTAGATACAATTTGGCATCAGTCTATTTGTTAGATTATGAAATTTAAGATTATTTTACAAAAAATAAAAATTTCAGATTTTTTCCCCTTGAACCAGTATTTACATAGTTAATCAGAAGAGTAATTTAAAAATCTCAAGTGAAGTTTTCTCGCTTCAGTGAGATTTCTAATTATGTTGACAGTGTGGTTCACTGAACTGTTCTTTCAGTGTAGTATGTAATTAAGTTTATATCACAAATTAGTGTATATTGTGATTTTAGGATTAAAAGTTTGCTATCTAATAATTACATTATTATAGTAATTATTCCTATTTGTTGTCTTTATCAGTGACTAAATTATCTTACTATAATTGTATGTATTTTTAATTTATTTTTCGTTTCCAGGAGTATTCATGAATTTTGATGCCAGATTCTTAATAGTATAAAGATTTATATGTATATACTTAGAATCAGTGAAAAGTGATCCTTTGGATTCCTTTGATCCATTTAGTATGTGTGTTTTGGACAAGGATTCTACTTTGGTCAATTTTAATGTTGAAACTACCTTTTGGGGGAATTTTTTAGCGATATTGACAGGTCACTATAAAACATACACACCTACACTCCTGTTACTTATATACATGTATAAACATATGTACACACATCTGTATAAACATATTTTGGGTTATTCTCTATTGAGGAAAATTATTTTTAATACAATAATTTTTGCCTGGTCTTTGCTTTTATAAGAGTTTGAAACGTTTTATTACTCACCACCAATATGATGTTTAATCATTGTTTTCCATTTTTTTCCAGTGTTTCCTTTGCTTTTTGTTTTGTCTTCGCTATATGGCATTTCAGCTCTCCCATCCTGGAGCCAGGGACAGGTAGTGATGTGACATGTCTTCCATTGCCTTTCCCATGGTTGTGCTTACTGTTTTGATTCATTGGTCAGAGCAGAGCACGTGTTACAAGAGGAATGTCCACTAACTTCATAATCCCTGAAGAAAAGTGAAGATACAGCCTCTTAAAAGTGGGTTTTGACTCTATATTTAGTATACATTGTCATTTCCTTTTAAAATATTTTTATGGATCTGCTTGATTATTTTTTATTGGAAGGTGGAAAAATTAAATTCTGCTGCCATGAACTGGTATTCTTACTTCTTTAACAAATTTAGGGAAATATATTCCAAATCTTATTTAAAGAGATGAGAATCTTATTTTAATTTGGTTCTCTAGGAACGTATCTAAAACTCAAGGTACTGCTTTAACCAGAAAGTGCTTACAAAATGCTGAATGTCATAAGGAACAATTCTGAAATCTAACACCATAACTCTAGACTACATTTGTGAAGCTCTGGTTTTCTTTACCAGAGGCATCGCATATATTCTTGAGCAGCGATAAGTAGGGAGGTTGAGATAAAGCACTTTCTTGTTCTCCCATCCCTGCTTCAATTAGGACCACTCTACTTTTACATATTAGAACAATATACCTAAAATGACAGAGGGAGAAGCCAAAATGTCCAAATAACTATGAAAAACTAAAGTTATGTGATTCAAGTGTATAATCCCCTAAGAATTTCTATAGTTTTATCACCATGTCCTAGAATCCTAGGCTTTGGACTTTATTTTTCCTTTCCTTTTTATTTCCTCATAAGTAGTTAAAAGAAGTGACGTAGAGATATACAATTTAATCCAACACAGATGTTGCCATAAGAAGCTGAAATTTAATAGGCGAGATGTTGGATTTGTGGTCCTTCAAATAAGTAGAGATCAAAGGACAATTTTTTGGAGCTCGGGAGAGATTCGGGTACAAGAGGTAAATTTGAGAATTGTCGTGTGGATTGTAACTGAAGCCATGGGCTTGAATGATGTGGCTGGAGGAAGGAGAATCCAGGAAAGAGAAGGTTTTAATGACTTGGTCTTAAAGAACTTCAGGATTTAAAAGACAGGAGAGAAGGCTGAACCGGCAAAGGAAATGGAGAAGGAACAGCCCGATACATAAGAAGAAAGCTAGGATGGTCTGTGTCACAGAAACTAGGGGAAGAACTGTTGAATAGAAGGAAGTAGAAAACGATGTCAAGTGCAGCTTGAGAGAGGTCGAGTAAGATGGGGATTGAAAATGTTAATTGGATTTAGCAATATGGAGATGACCCCAACCTTGGTGACCCTCATAACTCAGGTTCAATCTCACAACTGACTTTTTCATATGTTAATATTTCTAAGCTGCATTTCGTATGCTGAATTCAGTCTTTCTTACAACATCTGAACAGCTTGAGTTCTTACATGGTGGCTTTGCCGCCCCACAGTTAAGCTTTGGCAGAGCTGCTCTTTGTATGGACCGTTTTGTGGGGGAAACTATACAAGTGTGTATGTATTTGTTACGCTTTTGTTTTATAAAAGTGAAGTAAAAATTACTAGTGATAAGCAGAGATTTCAGATGTGGTACAGAGACCACGAAGTATGCCTCAGAGAGCAAATCTTTGACGTTAATTGGGTACTTATTAAATTTAGCTGTTTTTCATTTCAACTATGAAATGATGAAACTCAGAACTTATCCATAAGTTCTGGCACACATAAATCAAAAGGGGTGAAACCAGATTGTTTGTGGTATTGTTTTTAGCTCAGTGATAATGTCTGTCCCCTTCTGCATTGCCCCCTTCCTCTTTGTTGAGCTTTTCCACGTTCAGTGTTCTGTTTGGAGGAACCCCCTCTGCTGGAGAGTAGGGTTCTGCCCTTCTTTGTCCGCTCTAAATTGCCATCTCCTCATCTGTAAAATGACTCACGCTTGCCACAGCAAGATGCTGTTGAAGACTGTGTAAAATTTCTGAAAAGCATCTAACACAGCTTTATTTTCTCATGATTTTCATTCAGAAAAGAAAACTGTCACTCTACAAAGCATATTTCATTTAGTCAGCAAATACTGAGGCAATGTTTGAACAGATATTGTAGGCTAGGCACTGTCTTAGGCACTGGAAGTATGGGGTGGACAAGACAAGGGCTCACAAAGCGTATATTCCAGCAGAGGAGATGGATAATCAACAGATGCATGCATATTAAAGGGGAGATAGTGACTATGGGAGGGGGTTTGGCATCAGCAGCTCTTTCAGGTAGGGTAGTCAAAGAGAGCCTCTCTGAGGAGCAGGTAATGGTGGGGCAGAATATGAATTGAGTGAAGGACCGAGCCGCTTGAGGATGGGGGAGGAGGAAGAACATCACAGATGACGTTACCAGCAAGTACAGAGAGCCGCGAGGTGGAATAAGATGAGCTTTTCTCATGAAGAACAGCAAAGTGGTCTAGGGTGGCTGGGTGGAGTGGGAAAAAGGGAAGTGGGAAGTGATGTCTAGAGAGGTAGGTGTGGGCTAGCATATGTAAGTTCCTTAGGCCGTGGTGAGATCAGAATTTAAGTGTGATGGGAAGCTATTGACGTATTTAAGCAGGTTCAAGAAGTGATCTGATTAAGCTTCTAAAAAGATCTCTTTGATCTGAAAATAGACAGTGCCACTACATTGCACAAGGCCAGGAACACTATTTACATGAAATTTAAGGCACCCCCTTAAAGTTGTGCAGCCTTGAGAATAGACTGTAGGGGCAAGAGTGGAAACAGGAAGACTGGTTGTGGCAATGGTTCAGGTTTGAATGGAGATGTCGTCTAAGATGGAATGGAGGTCATAGATAGTATTTATTCAACATGACTTCACTAAGTTCATAAATATGTTATAATGAACAATATGGTAAAATAGGATTATTTTGAGATTATAACCTGTGAAATGTATTTAAGCTATTTTATTAAAATAATAGCCAGTCTTATGGTTAGAAATCCAAGCCTTGCAGAACTTAGAATAAAAAGCAAGAGTCTCCTGTCCCACTTCTCCCCATTCCCAGTGGGAATGCTTTTCACTCTTCACTGTTGTTTTTATTCTTGCAAATGCTTCATAAACTGAAGTAAGATGCCTGCACCACTTTCAACTTCGGCCTTCTCAGACTTGAGCCATTACTGCCTGTAGAGGGGGCAGGGTGGGGAGGTTTAGCTCGCACACACAAGCATCTGGCTCCCCTTTCTTCTGCTTGGAAGGTGGTTTCTGCTAGTTGATTCCCGTAAGTTTTCTCTTCTTACAAGCAATAGACTTCTTATTTGGGCACTTGGTTGCCTGGCTGAAGACTGTATTTCTCATCTTGCTCTCCCCCTCCACGGGAGTATGTCCACAGAGAATGTGGGTCAAGACTACACAGCCCTGGGGGATGCCAACTTTTTTTCTCCCTCATGAGAACAGGACCGAGTCCCATGACACCATCCGTTTGCATGAGGAATTGCTCAGGCATTGTCTTTGCTTTCACAGGATTCAGGCAGATAGGCCTGAGACAGCTGAGATTTCTCTGGGGAGAGCAGAGCGTGAATCTTGCCAGGATAGGCCCAAGTATGTAGCATACAAATTTTTGTCTCAGATAGTTACAGATTGTTGCTGACTGGGGAACATCAGGGTCTGACACTTGTTCCAGCTTCTCGTGTAGCTAGATATAGCCAAAAGACTAAGTTCATGCTAGTGGGGTATGAGTGGAAGTGATGTGTGCAGACCTATGAGCTATTCTCTGAAAGGGGAGGACGGTGTCCTCCCTGGGCCCTTTCTTCTTCTCACGGCCTGGAATATCAGTGTCAGTGTGGCAATAGTTAGAGCAGCCCTTTGGATGAGGAGTCGGTTGCTACTTATTGAGGGTAGCAGAGCAACACATTTGAAGGAACCTCGGGCTCTGATAGCTTTGCAGAGGAGAGCTAAGAACCAGCTCAGATTTCTGAGAGAGAAATGAACTGTCATGTTTATGCTAACTTTTTAAAGTTAACAGATATGATTTTAGTTATAATAGGTCTCTGTTATATGTGTAGTCTGCCTACAATCAGCTTTGTAATTTAATATACTCACCCCTTTATTTCTCGGTCCTTCCACTATAGACCTTATAGCTTTACTCTTCCTGCTATTCGTGTTAATTGCTTGATAGTCACTTGCCCTCCTCCTTTCTTGCTATGTTTCCAGCCCTAGCTTCCCTTCCAGCTATGGGTGGCCATGTGACCTAAGTTTTGGTGTATGAGACAGGAGACAATCATCTTGTGACCGTGAGGAAAATACTGCAGGAATTTCAGAGGTACTGGGTCAGACACACTTGATTCTGAAACCGTTGCCAGCAGCACCTGTATCCAGACTTTTTTCTCTGAGGGAAAATACCCTCCCAAGGTTGCTGATTTATTTTGTGTTAAGATCTCTGCATGTTGTTGAGTAGTTGATTCTAGAAATTGAAAACTACTAAATGGAGTTTACGTTATCAAGATTATCTATTTTTTCATTGCAAAACCTCATAGTATGCTTGGTTGCATTTCTTATAAAACTTTATATTTTTCTTGGAGTCTTATTTTTTCTTCTCTACCCATCTTGTTTTCCTTCATTGCTTCCTTAAGTTGTTGCATATGATAGACCAGTGGTTCTCAATGAGGATAGTAATACCCTCTAGCAGACATTTAAATTTGTGGGGTGTTTTTTATTTTCTCAGTGATTGGAGGATTGCTACTGGTATTTAGTGGGGGGGGGGGGGGGGGGGTTTAGGCATTCTAGAAGTCCTGAAATGCACGATGAGTTGTCTATGACATTTGAGTGTCCTCTTGGACAGTTACCTAGGTAAAGCTGGTTTGTAATTATTTGAGCCTCGAGCATAACTGCTTATAAAATGCAAAGTATCTTTTGCAAGGGTTTAATATGTAGCGATTATTTTTCTAGAAATATGACTCCTGGGTAAATTGAGGGAAGATTAAACTTTGTTGGGAACTTTCCTGAGAATTGCTGCCCGTTTTAAAAATAATGTCACCAACAGCAGTGACGCTTGTGATGTTTGTTACCAGTACAGGATGCTTGTGTCAACCTTCAATTTCACTTGTCACATTCTCCTTGATTTCATAGATATATACAAAAACTATTTAGCCCTTATTTCAAAATGTCAAAAATAAAGAAGTGTTGACAACATTCAGTTAAATATTGCCTTTAAATTCAGACTTCTTGGTTATATAAGTGTGAGAATGCATCTTGTTTTTATCTTCTGGAACCGCTATGCCTAAGCATTTGTATACTAAGATACATGTTATTTCAGTTAGTTTATTTCTATTCCAGTTAGAGTATTAATTTATATTTTTGAAAACGTGCAGGTAATATAGCCTAGCTATAAATTTCAATTCTGTGTAGCAAAAGGCTTAGTTTTGTTTTCTTTTAAAATTAACGGGGGGTTTTTATCAGTTAGGGCCCAGTAGGAAATAGCTGTCACACCCCTAGGGGCGATTTACCAGTTACAGAGGGTCAGGTGGGTTTAAGGGAAACAGTGAGGGATGGTGAAGCATTCAAGATTTGGCTAAAGCGGGACGCTCTTACTACCTCTAGGCCTCTGTGGGCAGAAGGAAGGAGCTGTGACCTGAGCTGGGCAGGAAGTTAAGCCATGGGAGAAAGGCTGTCTGATGGAGGCTCTGGTTACCAGGTGAAGAATCCTGTTCCTGCCAAACTCTGCATGGCAGGAAGGGTGCCAAGGGAGTCAGTCTCTCTCGTCTTTCTAGTTCCTCCCTCTGATTTCATGCTGGTACTTCACCAAAGGAGAAACCCAAAGAGAAGCTGAGGAGCAAAGATGCTTGGCTGTTGTGGTCCATTAGCCGCTCAGGGCAGGGTAGACAATAGGAGAAAATGGATCAGAGGGCAAAGGGGAGCATCCAGCACATGGGAGGTCGTGTCTGACTGGGTTTGAGAATCACTATTCCAAAGGATAGCCTCAATTTCTCTATTTGTACCTTTCTCCCCCAGATATGTCCCTCCTGTTGCCTTCTGGCTTACTCTAATCCACCCTGGGGTTTGGACAGGCGGAGAGTTGTGCTTCTCTTTTCATAAATCTTTTGGGTTGGAGACACTGTTTTCCTGTTCCCTCATTTTCTTTGAACCTTTTCACATGTACCTTTGCAAGAAGGAGTGTGTGATGAATTTTCTGAATCCATGCAGGTCTGAAATGTTCTTTATTTTGATGGAGAAATTGGCTGGGCATAGAAGACTGGGTTGAAATCATTCTCCCTCAGAACTTAAGGTGGTATTCCACTATCTTCTAGCTTCCATTGTTGCTAATGAAAAATTTAAAGTCTAGTTTCATTTCTTTGGTTTTTTTTTTTTTTTAGTGAGGAAGATTGTCCCCTGAGCTAACATCTGGGCCAGTCCTCCTTTATTTTGTGTGTGGGATGTCACCACAACATGGCTTGATGAGCAGTGTATAGGTCTGTGCCCAGGACCCGAACCTGCAAACCCCAGGGCCCACTGAAGTGGAGTGTGTGAACTTAACCACTATGTCACTGGGCCGGCCCCTAGTTTCATTTTTAAATGATTTGCTTTTTAATTTCTCTTATGCTCTTAATTTTCTTATCTATATCTTTAGGGGGTTCCAAAAGGTTATAAAAGAATTTGTTGTGCTAGATGCTTGGTTACATTCCATCTGGCTATAGGGGCATATCTTTCAACTCTTGGAAATTCACTTATTTGGAATAGAGGAGGCTGGGCAGTAAAGGATGGTGTTTTCTTTTCTTTATGGTGAGACAACTCCTTGAAATTATCCTACTGTCTTTATTAGCACACTTATAAATCTCAGAACATTCTATTTGGATAAATTTTCAGATCACTCTTCAGGTTGATAGACATTAACAAATGTCTTTTCTCTTCACCTGCCTGTTGGCTTTACTGTAGGTTCAGAGTAATATGAAGTTTGCTTAGGAGAATCAAGGACATTATAATAGGATATTTATGTTGAATATAATTAAAATAGTCCATATTTTTCCTATGTTTTAATTTTCTATATGACCTATTAGTTTTCTTTGTCTCCTCCGCATATTAATGGAGTTGTTAACTAGAATAAGGCCCATAGATTCTAAAATAATCTTGATATGATAGATAAACATCTGGCTGGAGAATGGAATTTCAAGAGAAACTTGCTCATTTGGCATCATGTTTTTGCTTATAGGCATTAACCGGTTATTCTAAACATTAGCTAAGATAAGAATAAAACTTAAAAGATTCTCATTTAGTTATCCAACTCTTTTCTACATATATATATATGAGTGCCTTGTTCAGTCAATCATTTATAAAATTTTGAGTCTTCTGGGATATTTTTCTTTAATGTAAAATAGTATAAACTTTCAATTAACCAAAACCCAGTTAAATTGAATATTTTTAGCAGTTTTAGGAGCAGACCCATAAGGAAGGGAGTAGTGAGGGGAATCAGGAATATGTTCTGAAAAACAACTTGTGAGAGAGGTGCTGGGGTCCGGGAGAGATCTGAATTCCATTGGTAACTTTTTGGCAGAAGTTATTCTTTTTATAGTGCATGGCCCTCAGGCCCTGCTCCCTGACCATATCAATATGTAATGGTTTCAGTAGGTAGTACCATCTGGTTTTTTTTTTTTTTTTTTTGTACCCCCAGGAGCCAAGTGTGTGACAATGAGAACATTTTAACTTTTTATGAAGCAACTTGTTTTATTCTCCTCAAAGACAGCTCTCTTCAGCATATTTGCTTAAATACTGCATTTTTTTACTTGGGATTTTTCTTACCAGGGACCTCACTAGGCCCCCAATGTTTTTGTTAATTTTAGAATTACATATTGCTGTTTAGAGACCTCACAGGAAAATAGTCTCAATATCTTCACAAAAATGTATAGCCTAAAATGTCAACTATACATAAAGTGCCAGAAATGTTAATGTTTACCAAGTTCTGAGATGTCCTTCAGGACACAAAGGTTAAAAAGCAAGGGATAAAACATAAAATGACTTTTAAAAGAAGTGAGTAGCATTAAATGACATTTTTAAGTCTTAGCAGTTTGAGCTCATTTTATTTCTATTTCTGTATTTGCTCAGAGAATGTAAGCAATCTGCCTAAGGTCCTTCAGTTTGTAAATGATAGTTTGAATTCTAATTCACATCTCTGTGCCTCCAAACCCTTGGATCTTCAGGTTCTTCCCAAAGTGTGGTCTTTTTCCTTGCAAAATAAGTACATTGTTTCTCATATAAGAGCTCTTATTTAAAATTGTTTTATTAGGGGCCGGCCTGGTGGCGCAGCGGTTGAGTTCACACGTTCCGATTCTTGGCGGCCGCGGCTTCGCTGGTTTGGATCCTGGGGGTGGACATGGCACCACTTGGCAAGCCATGCTGTGGTAGGCGTCCCACGTATAAAGTAGAGGAAGATGGGCACGGATGTTAGCTCAGGGCCAGTCTTCCTCAGCAAGAAGAGGAGGATTGGCAGTAGTTAACTCAGGGCTAATCTTCCTCGAAAAAAATAAATTGTTTTATTAGATTTCACTGAAGACAGGAGAACGTGGATATATTGCAAGACAAATCATGTACCCTCGAAAGCGTTACTACATATAGTTAGAGCCTGACACAAGGTGACTGCTTCTTTTTATGATCTTCAACAGTGGCTTTATAAAGGGAGGGAGTTAGGATTGCATGGGGAAACTGTTGGAATACAAAACTTAAAATACCAGGACCTCATAATTGGAATTCTGAATTCTCATAAACTGTGATAGTCTGTCAAACTGCTGGAGAGGTTATTGATCTTGACTCCAAGTGCCTGCCCTTGGGACCCCTGTCCTCAGGGCTTCCCATTCCCTTCCCCAAAGCAACAGTGAATCTGCTGTGGAAAGTTGTTATCACTTGGTAGATACTCCAACCTGAATTCCTCTTTTTTGGTTTTTACTATCTTTTTTTTGTTCTCGTAAATCTCCAGAACTATGTATTTTTCCTGAATGTAGACATACGTGCTTGTGGTCAAGTCCAGAAGCATACAGAGAAATCAGGGGAGAAATACCTATGGTCTGACCAGCGGCAACAGCAGAGAGAGCTGAGCAGTTCATCCTCATCGTTGTTTCCGTGCCTCTTTTCCCTCATTGATCATGCTGTAAACACATTTGTGTCTTGCTTTTTTTCCCTGTTATACCCTGAATATTTTCCTATTAAAAAAAACTCTTCCTGACACTTTTTAAATGATTGTATACTCTTTCCTCATTTTTATATAACACTTTATGCCATGATGGTCATCTAAGTATATCTCATAGGGGTAAGGGGTGGATTTCACAGTATTTCTAGACTTGGAATAACAAGTCAAAGGGCACAGTTGAGACACGTGATACATATTGAGTACTTCTTGAACAAAGCTATGGAGATAGAAATACATACGCAGACATATAAATAGTTTGTAAGAATACCCATCTCGCTGCAGCCTTGCTAATAACCTTGAATATGATGTTAAAGATGTCTTGGGAAAGTTGGTTTCTTTTATTAATGAAGTTATATAGTGCTTACTGTGCTCCATAAAGAGTTTGTTAGACATCTTTGGATATATGATTAACACATGATATCTTGTTTTACTTTTTTTTTTGAGGTTAGTTACAATGCTCTTTTTCACGAGGTTTTTACCCACGTTTGGGCCCCATTATTGTGAAGGCTCTTGGGAGGCAGGCTGGGAGCCAAGAATTCATGTTGGTGTGTCTGAAAAGCCCATAAGTAGAGGTTTGTGTTTCTAAGACGATTGGCAGTTTGGTGGCATTTTAATATCCTAGGGAAGGAGAGCATGAATGAAAGTGGGGAATGAAAGATGGATGAGATGGTGGCCCAGCTAGAGGAGCAAGAGAAGGGCTGTAGGATGTTTAAGAAACAATGAGAAGCACTCAGGGACTGACGCGAATGAAGAGGGTCTAGAGATTATTCTTAGGATCTTGCTGGTGCCAGTTGTAGGGCGGGGATACCGTTACCAAGATGTGAAACACAGGAAAAAAGGATTTGGGGATATTCCAGTGAGGATTGTGTTGGCTCTCAACAGAAAGCCTGTCTGATAGCAGCTTCAACCATTGGGCTTTATCACTTCGCGAGAACACAGGCTGGGGTGAGGGCTCAGAGATGCCGTCATAAAGCAGCTGCCTCCTGTTTTCCTAGTCTTCCATCCCTAACATGAGGCTTTTGCCGTCATGGTTGCAGCTACCTGCAGGTGAGGTATTGATGATCCAGGCAGAAGGAGCCATGGACTCTATCATGGAGAGACTTTACTCTGGAAAGAAGCACCCCTCCCCACCTCGACTTCTTTCTGTGTCTTGTTGGCGAACCATGGCTATAAAGAAGGCTGGGATGTTAGTCTTTTCTTACCAGTCTCTGTACTAGAGGAAAGCCGAGAAGGGATTTAGCATGGGAGTTCAGCCACTGACAGTATGTCAACAAGGGAGCAGATAATAAGAGACTGTCATGCAGTGGAAAATAGTGTCCATCTCTCAGAAGTTGTTGGGGATTGAAAGATACAGAGGTAGTCTACATTTACTTCATATTGAGTCTCATATCTAGAGGACTTCAAATTCCCATTTCTAGGTTTTTCTTTTTTGTGGCTCCTTTTGTTTGCTAAATTCCATTTGTTAGGCCTCATGTCACTTTGTATCAGGACCACACCCTGCACCTTACAGTCACAAGGCCAACTCCCCATGACATCCTATCACTGTGGTCCAATTTGCCATTTTATTCCCTCAGAATTCTCTTGGGATTGTTTATAGTGTGAATAGGAAAGTCCTATTTATCCGTGTTGGGAATTTGAATTCCAGTCTGCAGTTTATCAGATATGACAATAACCATATTTTTCAACCCCTCTCTCTCTGTATATACCTTTTTGTATCTGGGGGAATGGACTGCTGTTAGGACTAAATAATGTGTGTGTAGTAACTCTCACTTCAATGATTGCTCCCTTCCTGTCTCCCTCTCCATGGAGTTGCAGGAAGAGCTAGCTTCCGGGCAGAATATACTAATAATGCTAAGGAAATGATCCCTCCAGGAGATTAGCAACCCCTTTCTCTAGGATCGTGCTTGTTTTCCCATCATTCTTCTTCTCCCGGCCTGACTACAACAGATGGGGATCAAAGTCACATTTAAAAAGCTTTCAGCTTCCACCACAAACTACTTCCTCTCCAGGGAGAAAGGCTTTTAAGTAATTCAAGGCTTTTACAGGTTATATTTGTATGGGTTGTATTTTCATATATAACAAGTCAGTAAACACTAACAATTTTTTTAGGTCTTACACAAATATAGTGATGTGCATTTATACTGTGATTTTCAAGGACATGATTCCTTTTTGGATTAAACTAAGTGATGATTAATAGCTGTAGTGCTGGAACTCATGTTTTCTGATCAGTGAGGCTACTTGTCTTCCCTGGGGTCAATTCAGCATTCTGTTTATACCCAATACTTATGCAGCACAATGTAACCTTAAGTGTTTTTCTATAGGACTTATTGCTCTCTGCCTGTACTTGAAGCTAAATTTTCTGTCATTGTTGCTGCATATTGTTTATCTGTAATGATGTGTTAGCCCCGAGGTTGCTCATGGAGGTCCCTCAGTGCTTGCATGTGTGCAGCACTCCTTGTTCCGGAACAGCTTAAATAGCGTGATGTGGAGTGGCTTATTTGGTGATGTTCTGTAGCATCGCGGATGGTATCTTTGTTTTGACACCTTAATGGCTAAAGTTTCTCTATTGACTTTTCTGTGCATATACTTCCTCTGCTCTGACTTATTAATCATGATATGCTGTGAGTACAGCACAGGTGAAAGCCAGACCCTCGTTTCTAGCAGCTCCTAGGACATTGCCCAGGGAGTGCCTGGAGCCTTGTTGTGTTGGCTGATGGCAGCAGACTCCCCAGGACGGGGATGGAGTTTTCTACCAGAGTTATATGCCACGAGGAGCCTCCTGGGACTTCTGCCTTGGGCTTCAGATAAGAGAATGTGTGCAAAGCACTGAAGCCGTGGCACGCAGTACATGCCTCTCCACCTCTTCTCCTACCTCCCCCCTCTTTTTTCTCCTGCCTCCCTGTTTTCATCTCCTATCTCCCCTACCACCCCTCCAACCTGATTCCCCTGGGAGGGATTTGATATCGATAGTGTGGATCATACAGAATGACATATGTGTATCTTCCAGATTTTAATTGAATGCAATATATAAATGTACATTTATTTGTGTATCTTTTGATGTAGGAGTATATTAGGACCTAGTCAGAAAAACAACTATCATGAAGTGGTTTAATAAAGGGAATTTAATTTAGGGAACTAATTACAAATGTATTGGAAAAGCCAAAAGAGAAAATGTGAATCTTTTATGCAATGCAGAGGTTAACAGCTATGGGAAGCAGCTACCATCCCTTGGGACAAAGGGAGGAGTTGGTGTTATCAGAGGCAGGAAGGAGAGCTGCCTGATGGGAGCTGAACTGTAGCAGAGGAGCCGCCTGGTGAGAGCAGAACCTGGGATCCAGGGCCACTCAGTAGTAACTGGAACAATGGAGGGGGCTGCCCATGGGGAGCTGGAAAGATGGAGATGTGGGTACTGCTGGAGACGCCACCTGAACTAGAGGAAGTAGAGGGAAAAATACCCTGACCTTTCCCCTCCTCATGATGTCAGGTCTCCTGCTAGTCTTTCATCAGCCTAAGACACTAGTAGCCAGCTGTCAAGGAAGCCTGAGCACTGATGTTTGAGGTGCAGTCATGTGATAGAGAAGCAGGATACTAGATGGGAGAGCAAACAGGCAAAAGACTGGCCCACAGACCAAGGCCTTTTCCTTAAGTATCATTCTAATGACTGTAGTCACGCATTATTTTTCTAGCATAAGGCACATCTCTCATGTGCTTTCCATCATTTCCATTTTAGATTCTTTAATTTCTGGAACTTAATTTGTGGGGTTTCTTTAATTTCTTGTTGGGCTTTTTAGAGTGGAGATTGCAAAGCAGTCTACATGCAGGATTCTGCAGTAGCCTTCTAAACTTGTTTTCTTGCTTCCATTCTTACCAACCCTAGCTCTAATCTGTTCTTTGTGAGCAGTCAGTGTTTCCTTTATAACAAAAGTCAGATTGCTTCTCTGTTCAAGACCTCCAGTGGGTTCCCCCACTCTCCCAGTGAAGGGGGAAGTCTACAGTGGCCTGCAAGGTCCTACGTGATCTGCCCCCTTTATCTCTGCCCTCATCTGCAGGAGCTACTCCCCAGTAGTCTTTCTGCTTTAGGTAAACTCACCTCCTTGCTGTTGATGGAACATGCTGGCATGTTCCTACCTCTGGCCCTTTGTTCTTTCTGTTCCCTGAACCTTGAGTGTTCTTCCTCCAGGTGTCCCTCCCTCCCTTCCTTCACCTTTGCTCAACTGTCCATTCAGTGAAGCTTCAACTACTCTGCCTGTTTAAAATTGCCCCTTCCTGCTGCTTAGTCACAAATTTCTGCTTTCCTTTTCTTTTTCTCTGTTGCGCTGATCACCTCCTGATATGCTGTATGCCATATTCATTATCCACCCCTACCCTCTCTCTCTATAAGTTCCATGAAAACAGGGAATTTTTATCAATTTTGTCTGATAAAAATATCAGAATGTCTGGCACATGCCATCATTGAGTGGATGGCTGGAGAATCTTCCTAGATTTTCAAGATTTTTCTCCCATCTTTTCAGTTGTGTTAATTACATTTAATGTGACAATAATATTTTACCAACTTGGTTTCAGTGAGTCTTTACAGAGTGTTTAACTTAATTTTTAATAGAAAAAAAGACTGCTTTTTCACTCAAATTTTTGAGGTAGTAAGGACTTCTAGATTCAGATTACAGTTTTGACACTTATTAGTTTGATCATGGACAAATTACTTGTGCCTCAGTTTCCTTGTCTTTGATATAGAGAGAATAGTACCCTAGTACATGATTGTAAGTATTAAGGTATGAAAAATGCTCTAGTTTACACAGAAAATGCTCACTGAATCATAGCTGTAAGTTTGGTTTACATGCTGAGGTGACCAGGAGAAGGCACCCCTCAGGTCTCCTGCTCTGGAGCATGATTGATAGCCCAGCTGCTGTCCCTGTGATTCTACCTTCACTATGAGGTTGTGTTTTCTGTGGGCTTCTCCTGGCCAATGACAGGGCACAGATGGGGTGGTAAGGCAGGCCCATTCCCCTGAGTTGTGGGACTGTGCTAGCAGGTGACTTTAGCTTGAGGACTCCCATCAGCCTGGTTGAACCTTTCTTGGACCTTTGCTGTAAGTCCAATCCTCCTTCCTTCTTTTTCTTCCATAGGCATCAGATCTGCATCATGTATGAGGGCACTCCCTGTCTTCTCCTGCTCCCTACTTGTTATGAACTGAATGTTTGTCTCCCCAAAATTCATATGTTGAAATCCTAACCCTCAAGGTGATAGTATTAGCAGGTGGGGCATTTGGGAGGTGATTAGGTCATGAGACTGGAGCCCTCATGAATGGGATTAGTGCCCTTATTAAAGGGGACCCAGAGGTGTGAGGACACAGCAAGAAGACGGTCCTCTATGGAGCAGGAAGTGGGCTCTCACCAGATGCTGCATCTCCCTGTGCCTTGATCTTAGACTTCCCAGTCTCCGGAACTGTGAAAAATGTCTGTTGTTTAAGTCACCCAGTCTGTAGTCTTTTTGTTTATAGCAGCCTAAATGGACTGAGACGTTACCCCAGCATGTCTTTTGCATGTCCAATCTTATGTTAGTGTCTGCTTCTTGGTAGACCCAAACTGATGCATATGATATTTAAATAACAGACAACCAACGATAAGTAAAACTGACATGAGTGAGTTGAGAAACACAACTGTTCACTGTAGACATACAACTTAACTAGTCCTAATGAGAGCAGAAGCGCGTGGGGTGGCCAGTGAGGAGCCTGCTAGCTATGGTATGCCCTTGGCAGAGTAAGAATGTTGCCCGGTGAAGGGAGCGCATCTAGTAAACTTACGAGTGCCTTCGCTGGCTGCTGCTGAGCTGCTGCTGCTATTAGTAGCTTTTTAAATTGAAAGCTCCTTGAAGGCAAAGACTCAATCAAGTGGTTCTTTTACATCAGCCACAGCAGCA
The DNA here is from genome assembly GCF_021613505.1 of Equus quagga. Lineage (NCBI taxonomy): Eukaryota > Metazoa > Chordata > Mammalia > Perissodactyla > Equidae > Equus > Equus quagga. The sequence continues at coordinate 103,656,251 of NC_060274.1, read as the reverse complement.
GCCTACATCACATAAACAAAGAAATATTTAATAAAAATTTCTTAATCAACAGACGCTCTTTTCACTTTGCTTGGGAAGTACGAGTAGGTGATAAAGATGTTGCTGGCAGCTGGAGAGGGCAGAGATTGAGGAGTTCTAGAATCCGTGAACTTCAGGAACTTCCCTGGAAATCTGTAGCAATGGCACTTCTGATGTCCTGAGTACAAATAGGCTGTCAGTACATCCAGCCTCAGCGTGGCTCGATGAGCAGTGCCGTGTCCACAGCCAGGGTTTGAACCGGCAAAACCCTGGGGCGCCGAAGCGGAGCGTGCGAACCTAACCACTAGGCCACAGGGCTGGCCTGTAAGTGTATTCTAAGGGGCTTGGTAAAATGCAAATTAAAATTGTTTTAGAAGATTTTTGACTGAGGAGATTAAGTACAGTGAAAAAAATGTTTTCCCCAGATATTTTACAGGTTGAAAACTTGAGAATATGCCAACATTCTTTGTAAAAAGAGCTTTTCAAAATTTTGATAAGCATGAATCAATTAGATTTGTGTTTATGAAGACTAGTGGGCTGCTAACCTTCTTATTAATCACTGGTAGAAATGTGAATTTCTGAATCATTTCTAGATAGCTGAGAAAGGACACTAAGTTTAGACTGATTTCTTTCCTAGCCTTCACATGAAAACTGTGGGTGCAGAAGGCTGAAAGGTTAGTAATTCTTTATTAACCTGCCTGGGACTTTGGAAAGCAGATTCCATGCTCTTGCATCCAAACTCTTAATAGAACATGAAAAGCTGTTCTAAGACACTTCAGGAACCTTTTTTCTTTCTGTAGTCTTTAGAAAGATATAGTGTAGGGGAGGAAAAATAGCTTTCCTTCTACCCTTTTAGGTTCTTGGCTGAGACCCCTGTTACAAGAGACAGATCAACAGGAGAAAAACAAGTTTAATAGCGTGTGTATTTGGGAGAGACCCAGGAAACATGAGTAACTCCCTGAAATGGACCAAGTCATCACCTTAAATACCATCTCCACTAAAGACAGAAGATGTTGGGGCGAGAGGAAGCCACTTATGGGAGGTTATCAGGCAGAGCACAGTAAACAAGGGTAGTTAGGCAGATTTTAGTTGCCTTTTCCATTGATTGGAGTTTCTTTCTACTCGGTTTTCAGATTCTCCTATGTCTGCTGTTTCTTAATCAGCTCAACATAATCCTTATGCCAAAGAGGTGTATTTTGGGGTGACAGATTCTGCTCCCCTTCAGTAGCTTTTGTGTGTAAATCTTCAGCTTTCCTAGATGTAGTTTCTCTCCCTCTTCCACTGTCTACTTCTGAGTTTATCTAGCGTGAGTTGCTTGAAGCTGCTGGTTGCCTTGGTGTCTGAAACTCTTGAGGAACATGTCAGCATTTTACACACACATGCAAAGTATCAATACAGTCCACTAACTTGGAAGTATCTTAACTTGCAGTGACCTCTGAATGAGAGAGTGTGAAACAAGATGCAGAGGGAAAGGGCATTAGAGGCCATGGCGTCTGTTGGAATCACAGCACTGCCACTTTCTAGCGTCTGATCTGGAAGACCTTAGAGCCTCTGTGAGCCCTGGCTCCTCGTCTGTGAGGAGAGCACTCAGCATAGACCTGGTGCCTGGTAACTTCTAGATTAGTCGTCTCTTCCTTGTGAGGTTTTGCAGTGTTTCCCAGTTTGAGGGGAGACTTTTTTTCCTCTTGACTCTTTCCGTGTAAATTGAGGGATTCAGATTCCCTTGTCCTCATTGTTCCAGCACTGACTAAGCCTCTGTCGCTGAAGCAGGGCTTGTCCTCCTGGAACACTGCTGCAGTGGGGACTTCTCTCCTGGTCGTGGTAGTTTCTGGGCTTGAGAGTAAGGGCATTTCTTTTATCAAGGACGTCTATAAAACTACGAGAGATTAGCTATAGGCAGATATTGAGCATTCTAATGAGATCCTCTCATTATACAGAAGATTCAAACCTTTGCCCCTGGCACATGGCCATGTAGTTGCTCTGTAACGATAGTTACCTTCTGTTCTTACCTAATGCTTCTGTCGTCTGGGCGCCATGTTGTCTTTCATTGGTTTAGCTAGATTGCCTTCAGTCATAAGCATTAACCAGAACTTTAATAGCTTCACCACTTGCACCACTACTCCTCCTGTGCCAGGAACACTTTTTCTTGCTTCCTTTCTAATTTGTCATATAAAATCTGCTTCAAGGACATTAAAGTTTAAGTAAATAAGAGCAATAACTGATAAGGCTCTCTGGGTTTGAATAGTAACTATTAATTTCTAGCAGTTTGAGCTGAAGACGAATTACTTTCTACAATCTCAATTTTCCTGTGTGTTAAATGGGCGTAAGAATAGAATCTTTCTTATAGGGCTCTTATTAGTGATTAAATGAAGAAGAAATCTGAGTTGCTATAACAAAGGCTTATAATATGTTGACTGTTATTCAGCAAACAAGTAGAATGATATAAGAACAATAAGTACAATAAAGAGGGAAAGGATAGAGCTGCACACAATTATTGAAGAAAGTAAAAGACCTGTCAGAGTTGAAAGGAGTTTATCACAGAAAAATTCTGGTAGGTGAGTGTTGAATTAAGTTAGAAGAGATGGATATGAGGAATAGAGAAGCGAGACTTAAATTCAGGTTTTTAGAGCAGTGATTCTCAAACTGTAACGTGCATTAAAGTCACATGAGGAGTCCTTCAAAATGCACATTCCTGGGCCTACTGGGTCAGCAGGTATGTGACGGGCACAGGAATTTGCATTTTAACAAGCTCCCTAGTTACGGCTGCTGCCCGCTCTAAGCAGCTTTTGATGGAGGGTTGCTGCAAGGCCATGCATAGCATGGTGTACTGCTAGAAGGGAGCAGATGCCAACTTGAGGGCCATCTGAGAAAGTGAAAAGCTTTGGTTGACTTTGTGACTTAATTAGCTATATTAGTCAGGATTCTCCAGGGAAGTAGAACTGTGTGTGTGTGTGTGTGTGTGTGTGTGTGTGTATAGAGAAAGAGATTGAGAGGGAAAGAGAAGAGATTTATCACAGGAATTGGCTCACAGATTATGGAGGCTGAGAAGTCCCACAATCTGCCATTTGCAAGCTACAGAACCAGGAAAGCCGGTGATATACTTGAGTATGAGTCCAAAGGCCTGAGAATTAAGGGACCAACAGTGTAAGTTCTTTCTAGTCTGAGTCTGAAAGTCCAAGAGCTCTGATGTCCAAGGCAGGAGAAGATGGATGTCCCAGCACAAGCAAAGGAGGAGATTCACTGTCCTCCATCTTTTCTGTTCTGTTTGGATCCTCAGTGGATTGGATGATGCCCACCGGCTTTGGTGAGGATAAGCTTTTACTCAGTCTCCTGATTCAAACGGTAATCTTTTTGGGAAACACCCTCACAGACACATCCAGAAATGTTTTACTAGCTATCCGGGCATCCCTTAGCCCAGTGAAGTTGTCTCAAAACATTAACTATCACATCAACTTTAGTATTTTGTTTTCCTGGAACCTCATTTTTGACTGTGTTCAGCCTGTTCCTTACCAAGATGTAAATAACTGGTTTGCCTTTTCCTTCAAATTTTTGGCTCTGTATTTGAAGAATTACCAACACAGACTTCTATTTCATAGCTTATCACAATTCTTTTATTTCTATAATTGTCATGCTACACTCTGGATATATGTAATTCGTTTAAAAATTGAGGTGGCATTTCAACCACCTCGTTCTTGGCTTTAGATTTCCTATGTGGGGCCGCTTTTGCATCTAACTAAATTCAATCTCTGAAGTTTACTTTTGAGATTTACAAAGCATACCCATCAAGATTCTCAACATTTGTAAAATATTTACATTAACTTTTTTGGTGTTTGAGAGATTTACACCTTTTGCTTTAGGCTCCAATTTACTGTGCAGTCTTTCTAGCATATGAAGTAGTTTTTCTTGCACAGAGTTGTTAAATCAGTTTTACCTTTTTATTCCTTAGAGTAGAGATGAATAAACTTGGCTTACTAGAGTTTATAGTACCTTTATCACTTAATATTTGAACATCCTCAGCACTTCAATTTTAATATGACTAAATGGAATATGTAAGATGCAATGCTTGCCATTTAGTACCTTGCATTACAATAAATGTCTCAAACTTAATCATGAAATCCTTGTAGATGAACAGCTAGAACTCACCATATTTCCTTACTCCTGAATTTTTAGAATATGTATGTGCCCCAGTTTTCTCTCCTGGTATTTTAACCATTGTGTTGATATGTTATCAATGCAACTTTGTGTTCTCTTCTGTCCCTTTAAACATCTCTTGATGATTTTTAGGCTTTCTCCTTGGATAGAATCTCAGGTACCGTAACTTTTACTGGATGATATATCAAATTCTCCTGTTGCCATAGTCCCATAAAGTTTCATTTCAGCGTTTTGTTCAGTCCTATGCCATAGTCAAAACCCGAAACTTCAGTTATGGTTGAAGATTCTTCCGTCTACGTGAGGGCATGCTTCAGGCTGAAGCCTGAAGTGGGATAGATAGGGTGGTGGGCTGCTTCTCTCCCCAGCTTGCTGGCCTGGTGTTGACTCCCAGAGGGGAGACAAATTTATAAATATGAGACTTCTTATGTAAAAAGTGAAAAGTAATAAAGCATGGAACATCTATGCAAGAGGGCTAATTTTAATTGGGGTGAGTAGAAAAGGCACCAAGGAGATAGTGGCACTTGACTTAGGCCTCGAATAAGATTTTAGCAAAGGAGACGGACTCAAAGGAGTAAGAGTGACAGATATGTTGGGAGGACTTTGTGTAATCTGGTGAGATTTGCAGCATAATGGGCATTTTGGGGGGAGAAAGTAAAATTAGGTCAAATTGTAGATGTCCCAGAGTGCCATGCAAAGAAGTCGAGACTTTATTAAGGTAATCCTTAGGTTCGTGTGCTGCATTCCAGTTGTCAGAGGTCTCAGATGGAGCATGATTTTTGAAGATGACGTGATATGGGATCCACGGTGATGTCACGTAGCCACCAATCCGAGGACTTGTGAGAAAGATATTTATTACCTCAAGTCTTCTGCCACCATTATCCTGCTTCTGATTGATGGTGATAACCCCTCTTCTTCCTAATTCCTGGGATTTTTGGTAGAGAATTTGAGGATGTTTATTTGGCTCAGATCGTATGAGTGGGGAAACAGTGATTGAAAAGGCTTAACGTTTTAAATCTCTCAGAAGCACCTTGATCTTGCCCCTTCTATGAGCTTATAGGATGAAGAGAGAAGCTAGAAAAAAAAAAATCCATGTATAATATATACACACACACGCGTGTATATATGGACTTGACAACAAACAGGCCTTAGAATAAAATTTTGTTCCATCTTTTCATTTAGATGTTGCTTTAGGCCACGTGTCTGTCTTTACATGTGAGCTTTGCTGAGTCTCTTAAAACTGCCTTATGTGAATCTTCCCCCTTCGTTTTTTAAACTCGAGTAGTTGACCTTTCTAACCACATCAGACTCTCCCTTTATTTGATGTGATTTTGGATACACATCGTTTGTATATGTTATACCTGAGTCCCTGGCCACAAACCTTCACGTAGGATACCTCAGTATAGATATATACAAAAAGAGGTATTTTCTGCTTAATTTGTTAATCTAGATTACTTTCCATCCTAGTATTTGAGTGCCAGTCTTCTATTAATATAATACAGGATATCCAATGATATTTTAAAATTCCTTTTCTAGTATTGAGTGTAGCTTTGATTGTATCTGCATTATTATAGCATGTCTTTTGAGAAGGGAACTCTTAGAAATAGTGGTTGAAGATATATGTTCTTTTGGAGACTTATCTGTTAGAAATCTGGGACTTGTTGGGTTGAAAATCAGGATTCTTTATTAATTTATCATTCAGCATCCCTTTTAGAGTAAAAGGCAAACAGAGTATGTCTTAGCTTTAAAAATATGAAAAAGTTTACCACTAATTTTAGATGAATTTTAATATGAATGTGAAATCCAATTCAGTTATGTCTAGATCGTGTTTCTACTCAAACTAGTTCATTTGCATTTGTGACACTTCACCCAAACTTGTAGGTTTAGCCTCTCCCCCAGGCAGGCCTAGTTCTGTCCCTAGTGGGGCCTATATAAGGAGCTGGGAGCAGAAGGCCGTAGACTCAGCTTTGGGTTGGGCTTGTGTTCAGTCTTGTTCTCATCCTGGTGCCCCAGTTGCCTGGAAACTGGATTGCTGCCTTACTCATCTATGATCACTTCTCTGCTGGGTATCCCAGTTTCCTTTCAGATACAATGTACTCATTTTGAATTCCTTGTTCATCTTTTTGTCAGACCTCTCTGCTCATAATGCCTTCAAACTTGGCCTCCCCCTGGATCCTGTTTTCACTTTCAACTTTTGGCTTCTGATGACCCCTCCCACCCTCACCTGCACTTTCGTTTTGTAGAGTCATCTTCCCACTTCAGATCTGCTGTTAGACCCAGGCGTTCTTTACCATCTCTTCATTAACTGCCTCCTTTTTCCTTGCTTTTGTATTCTGATCAGTGTGGAATTTCAAGTCAAGCCTTCTGTAGTCTATCTTGTCAGACTGCTTAATTTTATGGTGAAATTATCTTTCCTTTGTGAGGTGTCATGATTCCCCAGGGAACTGACTCTGTTAGAGATATCACACATGCATCGTTTGCTACATCTAAATTTAAATACATTTTAAAATTATCCTTTGTATCAAAGCACCAATTTTCTGTCTCTGTCATTCTGTTTCCCCTCTCCAAAGGGTATCGCTTTTTATTATCCTCATACAAAGGATACAAACTTGTCTCATGATTTCAGATCAAGGTATGTATACATAGGCTAGGTCTATTGCTGAAGAATTTAAAGCTCGTACATGTTACATAGTTTAGCTAAGGACACATTGGAAAGCCAGAGATGATGCCAAGACTATGTCTCAGCACTTGCTAATCTTTGATTCATGTAACCCTTTCTAGGAAGAATGTTAAAAAATCAAATTTTTTTGAAACTACTTTGGTTATTTGGAGCTATTGCAAAAATCCATTGATGTTGGATGGGGGTTAAGCTGGTCTTTTTGGTTCCCTATCCTCTCATGTTTTGCCTCCTAGAAAGATGTCTCTGTAGCTACATAAGCTATGATCTAATTCTCATAGGTGACTTTGCTACTGGGCTGATGTAGTTGCTATCTGGAGGCTTAGGGGCCCTGGGATAAAAGAAATGATAATTCTTCTTGGGCTGTGAGAATAGAATTCTTCTTGGGCCATTCAAATATGTGAATGATTATAACCTAAATCTGCAAGGAAAGTAACTAAAAACTAATGTTGGAGAACTAGTGTGTGAACTTAACTATTTTTTTTTTTTTTGAGGAAGATTAGCTCTGAGCTAACATCTGCTGCCAATCCTCCTCTTTTTGCTGAGGAAGACTAGCCCTGAGCTCACATCCATGCCCATCTTCCTCCACTGTATATGTGGGACGCCTACCACAGCACAGCTTGCCAAGCGGTGCCATGTCTGCACCTGGGATCTGAACCCAAGAACCCCGGGCCGCGGAAGTGGAACTTGTGAACTTAACTGCCGTGCCACCAGGCTGGCCCCATGAACTTAACTATTTTTTAACACATGCATTTAAAACCAGATAGTGATGACACTAAATCACTTGTTAATTGCATCAGGACCAGTTGCTCCCTTTTCTATAACAAATAATTTATAATACACCTTTTCTATCCTGATGTAGAATTCATAGATAATATATCTATAATATTTACTTAGCTATTTTCATAATTTAATCATTTACATGTATAAGATAATTAAGGAAATCAATACAATGCCCTAGCTATAACATATAGAATTAAAGATAACTTAGTAAAGTAACATGTAAATCAATATGTAAATACTTGAGCACAACTACTCTAGAAGATATAATTTAAGATGCATGCACTGATGTTTATATAAAATCCCTGAGTGTGCCAGTCACCAGCGCAAACTGATGTAAATATATTCTATTGTTAGTTTGAATACCATGGCTAGCACCATTTTCCAAAGTAGCAAATAACTGTTGGTGAATTTTCTAGTAAAACAAAATACTGTCTTCTCTGGATTTGCATAGTGGTTGTATTTCTGAAAGACGGTGCGTATATTAAAACCATGCAAAAATACTTTAAAATTCGCGTCAGGCTCAAATAATCATAAGTGGGTTTTCCATTTATGTGGGTGTCTTGGAGGATGTTTGAAGCCCCAGGACTGCCCTTCATGTAGTCGCTCGTCTAGCGTCACCGGCTCCTGCTCATCTAATGCCAACTACACCTGCCATCATTAGGGCAACCACAAGTAACCCCGCAAAGTTTTTGAAATATCCCTCAGTGAGGGTAGGATGTGTTGGCCTTAGAGAGCCCTCTGCTCCAGCCATTTGCCTGGTGGTGCTCACCTGTACGTGAGCGGCCTTGGGGGAGGAAAGAGATGAGTGAGGATGTGAGGATGGACCCCTCTGCAATCCCCTCACCATAAGAGCTTCCGTGAAACTGGATGACTCCACCTCCCACCTCTCTAAAGTAAGCATTATCATCTTTGAGACGATACAGATTTCTGTTACAGAAAGTTAAATTCAACCCTCTGTCTTTGACAGTTGAGATAAAATCTAGATATGTTATTTTGTTACATTAGAAGTTTTCATTTCTAGGCCTAAAGTTTTGTGTGGTGAGGCAGTGATTTCTAGAAAGGAAGAAAAGTTCAGTGTTTCCAGGACAGGTTGTTTGTGTGTCTTCTCTCACTTCTTAAACGCACATTGACTGACTTCTTGGATGTCACTGCAGATTGTTGTTAAAAGGCCTCCGTCACACTCCCTGTGCCCAGGCTCTTAGGAAGTTCCTTCTCCAACTTACTCTGGGCCTGTCCACGGGACTGGCTTTGGCCGGTGGGTGTCACCAAAGGGATCCAGTCACAGCTGAGTTGATCTAGATAAGAAAACCTGCCTGGTTGATCCATAGGATTATGAGAAATAATAGTCCTTGTTTAAAGCCATTAAGTTTTGGGGTTATTTATATCCCAGCAAGAACTAACTAATAGATAAATCAGTCCAGGCAAAACCAGCAGCAGAATACCCAGCTGCGAAAATTTAGTCCGCAGAATTGTGAGCTAATACTGGATGTTTTTAGCTACAGTTCTAAGATGATTTGTTACACAGTAAAAGCTGATTGATACATATCTCTGTATGATAGAAGCTTAGTTCTTGTTTCCTTTCTATACCCAATCTCCTTGGTTGCCCCAAATATGGCCATCTCCCTAATGCATGTCCCTTGAGGCTTAAAATCTTACAGTTAATTCCTTTTCTTTTGCTGTATGTAATGCTTTAAGCAACATCTTTATTTATAGTCTGTTGCTGCTTTCAGTTCCATAAACCATAGGACCTTGTTAGAACTGTCTCGCCAAGCATGACAACAGCAGTGTAGACTCTGTTACAGCTTACTCCACGACCTACGTGATCACACGTGTACTTTTACTGTGAGGCAGATGTCATATAGTAGGCTGAATATTAAACTTGAAGCCAGGCTCCTAGAGTATAAACTGGATAATTATTAGCTGTCTGACCTCTAACCTCAAACCTATTTCTTCATCTCTTTGTCCTTTTCACATTTAACTCATTTTCTATTTCAGCCTTTGGCTTTATTCTCTTCACTTTCAAAATGCTACTGCATTTGACTACCCAGGCCTTTTCTGCTTCTATCACCTTTTAACTTCCAACCTCAGAGTCGTAGATACTATTTGTGTTTTAGATTAGGGTCCTCCCTGATTTATGCTAAGCTTGTGGCCATTGGCAATGTCTCTCTCCTTGATTCTGCCCAATACTACACTTGGCAGACAAAGTTGGACTAAATATGTCCTAGTCAAGATTCTTTCAGCTGTGAGTAATAAAACCTACCTGAGGGAGCTGGGGGAGGGAGGTGTATTACACGGGGAGCGTATCATAGTACTTAAGGGCAGGATGATCAGCCAGGCTTTAACTTGGGAACTGAAAACTCTTAGGAACAAATACAGCCAGACTTTTTCTCTCTGGGGCTGCACAGCCTCTCTCCGGATGTCTTTTCGTTCTTGCCACTGCAGTCTGGTATATACTCAGTTTCTTCATGCTTGTGACTACTACACAGCTTTGGACTTGACATGTTATTGCATTAGCTACAGCAGGCTGCCTGGAGTGAGTTGTTCTGAACTCCTAGGAGAGAGGGACACTCTGATCTAGCTTGGATCAAGTGTGCTGAGAAGTGGCAGTAGGGTCACGTGCACAAATGGGGTTGTTCTGGCTGGGAAATTCTCACAAGGACGTGTTGTGAATAGGGCACATAGCTCCCCCACCATCCCCCGATAGGCTGATTTTTGCCTCTCTTGCCCTTAATCTGTGAAGCCAGAGTTAGCATTGGAATCTGTTGGGCTTGTGGGTGAAGAGAATGTTTCCTCAGTGTCTTCCTTCAGCCTTTGTTTGTATCTGATGGTAAACAACAGAACTCCCCATTGGGTAGCTACATGGTTTCACCCTGTCTTATTGGTCCTGTAGAGCACCTGTGACTGAGAGATGGCAGGGAGATAATGTCCATTCTGCTAGCTGAACCAGGAAGGATGGTATCTGAAGTGTTTCTGCCAAGAAGGGTGTGAAATACCCTTCTCCTTCTAGTAGCCCTCAGCCCTTTAGTTTAGTAGTTGTGGTTCAAATGCTGGGATGCGGTCACTGTGAGAAATGGGTGATAGCTTCCTCTATCTCCCACTCAAGGCCAGGAGTGGAGAATAGGAAGCAGGCTTTTTTTCTAGCCCCATGGTTCATAAATCATGGAATCATTTGTTAAGCCTTTAAGAAAAGCCTCATCGAGACCAGGTGAATCAGAACTCTGGGGCTTGGCCTGGGTATTGATTTTTTTTAAGCTCTCTGAATGACTCGAGTGTCAGTCATGATTAGGGATGATTTCTCTGTCCTTTCTTGTTCTAGTTACTAGGCTGACCCAGTGTCCAGTCTAGGGCTTTTATGTTCTGGTAAGATTTTTGGCTAATAAATATATCTAAAATGTGCTGGTTTAATGGGTAAAAAGGCTTTTATTCATTTGTTAAGTAAATACTCTGCATCTAGGACCTGAAGATTCACACTGCTTGAAAGAGTGACCTGTCCTGAAGGAGCTGAGGTGCTAAGGCTAGAATATAAACAAATACATTAGGATGACACAGATGTATGGGATGGTGTAATATAGAATCATAGAGGGACACAAAGACGCAATCAGTTCTGTGTAGGATGCATGTCATCAGGATAGACTTCATGAAGGAAGTGAAACTGGAGCAGCATCTTGAAAGATGCTCAGATGATCAATATGTGGATAAGTAGGGAGAATAAGAGGTGAGATGAATTTGAAGCAGACTGAGCCAACTGTGTGGAGGCACCAGGACATGAACTGGCAGGCTTTGGGGAGGGATGCACAGCAAAAGATGAAATTTGGCAGATAGATGGTGTTAGGAAAAAAATCCTTCCTCTACTCTTCTAGGTTCTTCTGACTAGTCTAAGGATTAAATTGACATGAGGCAGATTAACAGGAGAAAATCAAATTTCATTTCATATATACAGGGGCTCCGTAAGAATATGAGGCCCAGAGAAGTGACCAAAGCAAGCAGCTTCTATACTTTTAGGCAAAGAAACAATACATTTGAAGAACTGGTAATACAAACTTAGGCTTGGGTACTAATTAGTGAAGAAACTAAGCAGAGTTTGTTTATACAACTGCCTTGGTCCTGAATTCCCTCTCTGACGATAATGATGTCTCTCTACCTCCTGGTGCAGGGGTTTATTTCCAACTTTCAGGGGGACGAAGGTCAGTCAAAGTGTCCTCCTTGCATTAGCTATTTCTTAAGGAACTTTAATTCAAAATAATCAGCATGCCAAAGTGGCGTATTTTGGGGCAGCCTGCCCTGAACCCCATCGGTGGGAACTGGATTTGCAGAGCCCTCTTGTAGGAGTTTGGGTTTTCTTCTGTAAAGTGAGACCTATGAAGGGTTTTAAAAAGGGAAGTAACAAGATCAGATGAGTGCTTTTAGAAAGCCTATTCTGGGAAGATATAGGGAATATAGATTAGAGGAAGGCAAGGGGAGTATCCAGGAAGGTCCTGGCAAAAACTTGACAACCCGGACTGAGGTGGTAGTTGAGTAGGTAGATAAAGAGATGCTGTGTTGGGAAGATCAATGGGATTTTGCTCATGGATTGGATAAGCATGAGGAAGAGGGGGACTTATGACTCCCAACTTCTGGATTTGAGTGACTGGGTGGATGGTGGTGGATTTCCTCAAGATTGGCAATGCATGAGTAGCAGTGTTGAGTTGAAGATGACGGTGATCCAGGCACTTGGATGGGACTCCCTGGCTCCTTAGGTCTGGGTTGATTCAGACTGAGCTCCCAGGAGGGGTCAGAGGCTAATAGTGTTGTAAGCAGAGGTTTTGATAAGGATTCCAAAGGGATAAGAGAAAATCTATTTCTTTTGAAACAGAATCATACTGGTTAGAGGAGACAATTCACTAGATCTGAGTCAGCTTGCCTGGCAGCCAAATGTCTTTGGAGGCCTTCACCAGGGGCTACGAGACACTGTCATTAGTTAATAGTATATCTCAAATTTGTCGTCTCTCTATTTGTCATCAAATATCCCTTCATTCCAAAGTTTGGTTGTAACTTAGACAGTGACACTTCTTAGGTCAAAGTAGCAATATGATCAAACTAGTTACGTTCTTTTTAAACTTACCATTTTGCTACCTTTTCCGTTATGGCAGATACATGTATAATTCTGTGGCTTTCTTTCTCTCTCCATCCTTATATATTATCGAGAGGAAATTTCTGCTTTTGGTAGGAAAGAAAAATATCCCATTTAGTGAGTACAAGCTTTTGCCTAGCATTCATTCAGAAACGGGAGTCATCTGGTATTCAAAGGAAGCATTGTTTCTTTAATGAAGCCTTTTTTCTTCCAACTCAGGTATCCTTAGCTAATTCTGAAAATCAACACAATCTCTTAAGTACCTTACTTATGAGATTAAAGCATTGTTTTCCTTTGTGCCATCTTCCACATTCAAAATGATAGTTTTTTTTGATTTCTGCTCCTGAATATAGTTCCATTTTAAAACACTTCCTTGGTATTGTGGTTATTGAAAGATTTAGCAGGCTCTCTAGCTTATTTCCTTTAATTGTCTTTAGAGCAAAATCATGATTGTTTTCAAACTAATCATTGCCTGGGCCCTTACTGGATAATGTAGATAAGTGTTTTCGTTTCCCTTCTCATTTCCTCCCCTTTACTCCTCCATCTGTATTTTGTAGTAGAATGGTCTTTGACTTTCTAGAATATAAACACATGCCATTTTTAACATGTCAACTTATTTTTTATTTTAATACATGTATTCACATGCTTATAACTTTGTTGTATATAGAATGTGTGCTATATTTTTCATATACCATGTAGTAAGAACTTTCCACATTAGGCTACGTTGGACCCTGCTTTCTGCCCCAGAGGCTGACCTAGCTGCACTCTTGCCTTCCGGCTTCTGGTTGGGTGTAGCACATGGGAACCTGGCAGAAGCTAGAGGCAGGGAGGAAAGAGAAGTCAAAGTGTTCATTCCCTGAGAGCTCCTTGAGCTGCAAGGTCATCCTTAGCCAATGCTCACTGCTCCCCACAGAGCAACAACTACATGGCTCTTCAGAGATGCAGTAAGGGCTCCTTCACCTCTTCCTTCCCAGCCCAGGAGTGGTAACAGCTCAGTTCCTGTTTGCGCAGGCGGCAGTACCATCCTTTGTGGTTCCGTTATACTCGCACCTTGTAAATCACCCTTTTGTAACTAAACCCTCCCCATATTATGCCATTCTGGGTGTCCGACGTCTTGGGACTCTGACTCATACATTAGTCATACTAGATAGTTTGCTTAGAGTGGAAAATTCTGGATACCACACTTAGTAGGAATTGGGCTCTTTAAGTTTGGATTTAGTTGACTAAGGCCGAAGGTCTTCAGTTCTTCCTTAGAATGGTTTTAGAAGGAAAAGTTGAGAATCCAAATTGGCTTTTCTTTTTCTCTGTTTATTTTATGGTGTGCAGAAAGGTTCTAATTTTTTTTTTGCATAATCAGATCTTTGCGTCTTCCTTTTTGACTTTTTCTCCAACTCTTGCAGCAAAGCTTGAGGGAAACTAATATCCCTACACAAACTAATACTCAATTTTCATTTCTACTCCTACTCTGATAAATTGGTTTACGATTTATTTATTGTAGCTGTGGCGTATTATACTAGAAGGTGTAGATTTAAATGGAAAGTTTTCTTTGGTGATAATTGTCTAGTTATTTTAAAGTAATTCTTCCCAATCTTTTAGCTTGATATCTAATTTATCATGTATTAAGTTTCTACATAATTAGATCTTTTCTGGGACTTCTAATGTTTTTACATCAATCTGCTTTTCTAACTTTATGATGGTACTTGAGGGTTTTAATGGTTGTTACTTAATAAAAGTATGAATTGTAGGGCTTAACTGCCTTGCCCTTCCATATTTCTCTTTTAGAGTATTTGACGATATATTCTTTTGAATTAAGTTTTGATTTATTTTGTCAATAAATTTCTATTGCTAGTTTGACTATTATTCCAGGAAACACAGGGATTAACTAAAAGAGAATTGATATTTTTGCAATTGTATTTAGCTTTTCTGGTAAAGGAACATGCATCTTTCTCCTTTTGAGTTATTTCCTACATTACAGTTGTGCTAGAAAGTTTTGTTTATATTACTTAAACTTACTCAGTTTTAGTAATATAATTTTTGTTAGCCCTATGGGCTTTCTTGTGTTAATTTCTACCAAGTTGCTGGTATGAGAACAATTTTTATTAAGTACATGGCTTCTTTACTAAATGTTAATGTTAGTAGATTTCACCATTATCTTTTCTGTAGACATTGTCTGCAAATGGTAGTCGTTTCCAGTATTGCTCTGATACTTGTTTCATATCATAGCATTAAGAATGTCCAAAGGGATATTATAATGGTGGTCATAGGCTTCTTTTTGAAGTGGATATATTTGAGAGAAGTTCTCTAGTTTTTCTTGATGAAGGATGTTTTGGCTCTTTGTTTAGTATGATACATTTTATCGTGTTTATCAACTTGCTATTTTTTAAATGTTTTCAGAAAAATAATGAAAATACTGTTTTATGATTTTCAGATAGTTGATACAATAACACAATCCCTTGTAAGTTGGAGGCTGCCACTAGTCAGTTTTCTTGATTTGTGGTATGTGGCTATTTTGGGTAACTCATTAGTCTTAGGTACCCTAGTATGAGGTGCTCAGATGGCTATGTTGTGCATCTGTGCTGTTTACCAGCGTTTTTCCTAAGATGTTTTGGTGTGACTCTGGCACACTGTAGCCCACTCTGCTCTGGTGTACAGAGGAACAGAAGAGATGAAGCGAGAAAACAGGAAGGAATCTGGAAGTTTCTGCTGGCACATGGCTTCTTTTCAGTGTTGTGTTGTAGAATGCCGTGCTAGATGTGATGCAGTGATACAGGGTCATTTAGTGATCCTTTATCCGTGATGAGATTCCTTTTAATGCTTGTACTGGTGCTACCTCAAACCATGTTTATTTAGTAATAGTTGGAGAGTACATGTGGTAGTGGTGATGGTCAATATTACAATAAGAAAGTGGATCTACACTTATCATATATGTATTACACAAATAAGATATGCATGGTACATGTATACCTATATATACATGTGATAAATACTTTTAATCTCTTGACTGACAAACTAAAGTAATATTTACTTTAAATCAGTTAATAAAACCAAACATGAATGTTACTAAATTTTTATTGGTACGTTTATGAACTATCAATAAACTTTTAATAATCCTTACTACAACTGAATTGTTTAAATTTGAAAAATAGAATGGCCTACATTATTGCATAGAAAGTAAATTCTAACATATATACTTAATTCATTCACACATGCAATATTTACTAAAGTGAGCTATACTAGAAGCTATAATTGTTGAACAGATAAGGAGATAATTACAAGTAGATCAGAGTAAAGGATCTTAAGTCTTCAATTCGTTGTCTTCATCTTTATTTCCTGTTTTGACAAAATGTAAAAACCAAAGGTAACTTGCATTCCAACAACTAAGATTTGTTTTCCTATAAATGAGATTTATAAAAATATAATTCTATTATTTCTTTGTTCCTTTTCCTGTAAAGTTGTACCTAATTGCTCATGTAGATATTAATGCTTGCCTACCTCTAGAAAAGTGCTTCCTGATCTTTTCCATGTCATGGCACGCTTAAGTGATAATATTTGTACGGTGTCTCTGAGTATTTGGAGTTGATAGAACCAGGTGATTCCTGCTACCCTGGGCCCAGCACTGTTCCTGGTTCATGGCACATGTTCCATGGAGGCTCAGTGTGAGGTCATTACAAGTTTAGCCAACACAGTGAATGCAAGTTCTTCAACACTGTTGCTAAACACAAAAGCACTGTAGGAACAGCTCCAGTGACTGAATTGGTTTTCTTCCTTAGACTCTGACCAGGTGGTTTCTCACTCTTCTGCTCAAAACTCGCTCAGCAAAAAAACCAAAGTCCTTACAGTGATGTATGAGATCTGCTCTGTCAGCCTTTGACTTCATGTCTTACCTTCCCTGCCTCCCTGTTCTTTTCCGCTCACTGCTAGCCTTTGTGCACAGCCTCACACATGCCAGACAGGCTGCTCTCAGTGCTGTGGCTGTTCCCTGCCTGGAATTCTGGTCCTCAGGTATGTGCATGGCGCACTCATTTCCCTCCTTCAGCGTCTGGCTCAGGTGTGCCCTCTATGAGATCAACCTGACCACTCTTAGAAAAATTGATTTGTTGATTTTCAATTTCCCTGTACATTGGCAAGTTAGCTAATAAGGGGAACGCAGGCTTGTGCTGCTCTCTTTTTGGAAAAGCCAAACTGCAAAATATGCAAGTTGTCTCAGCCTGTCCGTCCTCCTGAAACTGGATTCTAGAATGCCTTTACCCCACCAAGTCCATCAGCCTCTTTGCAGTGGGTGTTTTCCTGCCCCTCTGTAGCATGGGATGTTCCCCTGCTCCTTGAAACTATCTCCTCGATAAATTTGGGTAATTTTGTCCTACTCTAAGTTCTTCATGCTTTGGCTTTTCTCTTTTCTTTTTCAGCACTTCAGATTTCTTCTTCCCTTATTTATGGTAAGTTCCCAAGAGTTAGGCCTTTATTTTTATTTTCTGTTTAGCTTTTCTACCTTAGCTATCTCACCTCCTCCCATCATGTGAGCTATCTCTTCTCTTCCAGGGCACACCTTCCAGAACAGTTTATAAGTTTATTTCAGCCAGACCTGTTTGTTTAGTTACACTCTGATTCATAGGTGCCGTCTTTTTTCCACACCAGTTCAAACCTTACTTGTTGTTTAAGAACCAGCTCAAATTTATCAGAACACTCCAATCTGATATTTTTCTTCTTCTAGGAGTTCTTATAAATCGTGTCTCCATTAATCAAGGACTTGTATTGTTAACTTGAACTATTCTTTAAAAAGCCCTTATTGCTGTTGAAGTAACATTTTTAAGGGAAATCTCTTCGGGTATAGATTAAATATCAAGAAGTGGAAATATACTTTCCTCTCTTTTTTAAGGCCATTTTGTTACTTAAAAACGACTGCTTTTTTCAGTTTTTGTATTTAAACATAAAGCATGATACCTATCAATTCCTTAATTCTTTCTTGAACTGATTCGCAATAACATTTTAATTTTAGTATGGTGGAAAATGGTCAGTAGTAATTAAAACAATGCAAACAACTAGATACTGTTTTCATCTATTAAAGTAGCAAAGATTTTGAATCTTGTAATGACCTGTCATGTTGCTATTAAAATGTTATCCCATATGATCACAGTTAGGTAAAATGAAAATAAAAATGTTATGGACAGAACAAAGGCTGGAAGGAAATATGAAAATGTTAGTAGTTATGCATGGATAGTCAAGCTATCTTTTTCTCTTCCTGGTTTCTCCAGTTTTTTCATAGGAAATAGGTGTCAAAGAACCATATTGCTATTCAGAAGAGGAATGCATTTACATAAGCTGAGAAGGGTAAGAAAAATGAAGAGAAATGCACTATTTCATTATCATTAAAGTATTTTTTTAACACTTTTTTTTTTTTTTTTTGCTGAGGAAGACTAGCCCTGAGCTAACATCTGTGTCAGTCTTCCTCCACTTTATATGTGAGTTGCTGCCACAGGGGGGCTGACGAGTGGTGTAGGTCAGTGCCTAGGATCTGAACCTGGGCTGCTGAAGTGGAGTGCACCGAACTTAACCGCTCCACCACAGGGCTGGCCCCAGGACTGTTTAATAGCAGTCTTAGGTTCACAACAAAATTTGAGGGAAAGGTAGAGATTTCCCATATAGTTCCTGCCCCCACACATGCATGGTTCCCTCCATCATCAGCATCCCACAGCAGAGTAGAACATTTGTTAGAATTGATGAACCTAACCTCGCACATCATAATCATTCAAAGCCCATAGTTTCCCTTGGGGTTCACTCTGTCTTATACATTCTATGGGTTTGGACAAATGTTTGACACATATCCGTCATCATGGTATCATAGTGTATATTTTCACTAGATTTTTGAAATCCAGCAGTCTCTCATTCTCAGTGTAAGAATGGCTTAGTTTCATGGCAAAGGGGATTTGGGTGGTGCGTGAGTGGGTCTCACTGTTACTCAATATTGTGGATCTCACTATGCACTTTCTATATTGTACTATAATTTCTTGGCTTCTGTGGCTGTGGTTTTGAATTACTTTATATGTTTGTATAACAGCATTTTAACGTGTGTCCGTTTTTACATGTGTTTCCTTCACTTACCTTTCAATGGTAGAACCAGAAAACGATACTGCTGTCTACTCCCGTGGTTATGCTGGTGCGTTTCTGGTAGCATAGGCAGAGGAGGTCTCTTTGTTCCACTTCCCCTTGATGCAGATGGAAGACCAGTTGCAGGGCAATATGCTTGTATATCTCCAATGACTTCTGCATGGGTCTGGTAAGATATTTGACAATCAGTATGTCATCACATTTTTCTTGAACAAGTGATACAAGCAAAGGGCCACCTATGAAACCAGATTCCTATATGATGATTACTCAAGATTCTTTTGTAAGTTAACATTTTTATTTACTATTGCATATAAGATGTGTGTGTGTAATTTTTTTTTTTTTTACACACTTTATATTCATCTCTCTCTGTTTTACTTAAGACCTTGATTTTGCAAACTGGCTTTGCCAATCAAGGTACTTTTTAAAAAAACTGTTTTTGAGGGAATTATGTTTGTTTACATGTCATTCTCTGCCACTAGACTAGGACAGAATTGATATATATCTTAACAATGCTTAGCACATAGTAAATGCTCTAGATATTTTTGAATGAGTTGAGTAAATGAAATATACACGTATGCATAAGCATACTTATACCCCTAAAGGGAGAATATTTTATAGCATAATTTGTGTTGCATTCATATTCTGACTGGAGTGGGACCATTCCTCTTTTTTGGAGTGTTGAAATGTAGCTTTCCTTATATTGTGTGTTGGCGTGTCTCTTTTACTGGACAGATTTTCACGAGTTTTCAAAGGGGAAAGTTATTGTAATTTAAAACTTTAGTCTTGTGTGCCTGTGTGTGTGTGTTTGAGAGTAGAGCTATGGTTGCAATCCTAATGTGTGCTTTTCTTTCGTGTGGTGCCCTCTTATCAGCCTCTTCCTCCAGCGCTCACAGTGGAAAGGTATCATCTTTAACCTTAGAGTAGCTTTAGTGTGAGAGTGAGTTTCTTCACAAATTTGGGCTTTGGCCTCTGCTGAAATGGAAAGTTAGGAGTGAAGTTTATGTGATTGAAATTTTATTGGCAGCAATTCCAGAGACTTAATGAAAAACCACAACCTCCCTACCCCACCCCAACAGGAATTATTGAGCTACTTCCCCATTTGGGCATACAACTCCCAAATCTCAGATCCTTTTACTTTAAAAATGAGTTTTACCCATATATCTCCCATTGAAATATAAATGTGATCGTAAGTTCTGATTAAAATCCATAATTGAGGATTCTGGTTGTTTTTTGAGACTATAATGTTTCTATTTTTCATAGTACGAATGATATAGGGTCACATTTCTTTTTTAGTAGAGGGGGGGAAATCCCCCAACAATACCAGTAAGACATAATCATATTTTGTTGCTTGGGGTGATGATGCAATATAGTTCTGAGTCACTTAACCCTTGCTTAATGGTGTAATGTTGGACTTGGTTTCCCTTTTGCAATAAGGAGAGGAGCTGAATAATAGCCCCAGCTGATCGTTTCAAGGTGGGGGAGAAGGAAGACGGGGAGGCGGACTTTCCAGTAGGTCATTGAGTTTTGGGTGGTGGTACTTCTTCCAGCACAGCTTCTAAATTTCTCTTGGCATAGTCTAATGGTATGACCCTCAAATGTTAATTTCTCCATTAAAAAAAAGCCCTGAAAAACTATAAGATGTTGAGTTTTTCTTCCTATTTCCACTTTAATCCTCTGGTTCGTTTGTTTTTATTCTAAGTTCCGTTCAGTGAAAGTCCTGATTGCTTTCTTTTAATGATGACATTTTATGTGTACCTGCTTTTGAGTTTCATGGTTTTATAGCTAGAATTTATAGACGGAAAACATCAAATGACTTTTTTTAATAGAAGGAGGTTTTTATAGCTGAAGGGGATATTTAGTTATTGGACTTGGAACCATCTTTAACCTTCTTTTACTCTTGCAGTCTACAAATTATTTGTTTTACGATTAATCTTTTTGCTTTTATTGTTTTTCTGAGTAACCTACTAGATAGAAAATTGAAGATACCCCAGTGTCTGGATGCAAATTTTTGGCAGTTTATTACAAATTGAAAAATGCAAATTATTGAACAAACCTATTGAGGCTGTCTTTTCTGTTTATCCTTTGCTAATGCTCTGTATATGGGAACAGTTAAATTTCTTTTTAGTTTATTTTGGTACTTACTGCTTGCTTTTTAAATTGTTGCATATTTTTCAGAATTTACAAATCAGTGGGGTTTGCATCCTTTGATTTTAGCAGTGTCAGATAAGAAGCTTTAATTGATTTCATGCTATTTCTGTAGCAGTGTCAATGGATGGAATGGCATTTATTTGTCCTTATTTCACTTAAAATAGAATCCTTATTTTATAGATTTTACACTCATTTCGCCTTTTTATCTTGCAGTAGACATGCGTTTGGTGATTTTCCAGGACTGGCGTCTCCGCAGTGTGGTGTTTGATTAAGGGCAGGGATTCTGGAGACGGCCTGGATTTGAATAGTGGTTCTGCGTCCTGCTAGCTGTGTGCCCTTGGGCAGGCTAGGAAGCTTTCCTATGCCTAAGGTTTTCTCACCTTGAAATGGGGATGATTGTTTCTACCTGTGCAGTCTTTTTTATATACTATGGTCACTACTATGAGGTGTGATGGATAGTTGTACAGTACGCTTCATTCTGTAAATTCATGAGTATTTCTTTCATCTCTCCTTTCTTACTGTATTTCACAGTGTTTGAAAAGGTGGCTACTCTTGTGCTATTTTATATGAGATTGGTCTATATGAACTATAATTATTATGGAACTTTTGAGATATAAAGCCATCTTTGGGCCCCATGGAAAATTTGTTATTGAAGACTTTTAAAAGCAGATTTTAAAAAAATATGAGTTTTATCTTGTCTGCTGGGCTCATGATTCTCTTAAAAGGCCTCTTTCAAGTTAAATTTTTAAATTGATTTTAAAATACATCTGATACATGAAATGAGAGAAGCTGATGGCTTAAGATTACTTAAGAGTGATGACTATTTACATAACTGTTGAACTATATTGCAAGCTTTTCCTTCAACTTTTATATAATGCCTTCACATATCCTATGATATAAAAGAAAGATAGATGAATCTATCTACTAGCTTATTTTAACATTCATTTTCATTCCGTAGGATAATTGAAAAAGTTTTGAGTGTGGCTTTTACAAGCAAGGGTAGGAATCTGGGAGGCTGGTCTTGCAATGCCGTTTGCAAGATTTTTCTCCTTGTAAAACATGTTTGTTAAAATTGATCTAGTATCTCTTCAAAGTATGAAGGGAAGAAAATTTCTGTTTTGCTTTCACATCTCTGTTTCACCCTTACGTTGAAGGAAGTATATAACATGCTAGAATTGATTAGTGGAAGCAGTATGCATTTTACATATCACCTTAAAATGGTGGGTGGAATTGATCAGGTTGGAGAGAGAGGACGGCAAGTGCTCTTTGACCAAGAGAATTCCTAGGTGTTACTATTACTGACCTCAGGCTGAGCGCTCTAGGTCATAATGACTCTGTTCCTTTTAAGGGAGGACAGAATAGTACCATCATATTTTCACTTTTTGACTTTACTTTCTAAGATATTGGGTTGGAGATGAGTAGACTTTTAAAATATATAACTTTAAAAAAATATTTAAAAAATTGCACACTTTAGTTCACCAAAAAAGTGGAGTGGGAGACAACCACAGCAGAACTCTAAAATGTGCTAAGGTGACGAGCTAGTTTAGAACGGCACAGTGGCACAGTGTCCTGTCTCCCCCCACTCAAATGGAGACCACGCAGACCTAGCATTTATTGACCTACATCTTGGAATATTTGAGTGCTAAAAGAAAAGAACTATCAATTGCAAGGTTTATTTCTATTAAAATTATTCTTCAGGAAAAGAAGAAACAAACATTCTCAGATGAAGGAAAACAAAGACCTTGTTTAACAGACTTTCACTTCAAGATGGGCTAAAGTTCTTGAAACAGAAAGGAGATAATGAAGGAACAAATCATAAATACTCATTTATGAGACTAAATGTTTCCTCATGACTTTAATAAATCTTGATGGTTGAAACAAGTTATAACACCAAATAATACTCAAAACAATGATATTTAAAAGTAGGGGAGGTAGAAGGACCTAAGAGAGAGAGTGAGATTTCCACACTTCCCTTTAGGTGATAAATTGTTTGTCAGTAAACTGTTATAAGTTATATATAATTCCCAGAGCAAGTATACATTACGAAACTATATAGGGAGATAAATTCAGACATGAAAGAAATCAAGATGGAGTTCTAAAAATGTTCAAGTAACCTGAAGGAAGGCAATAAAAGAGAAAGAGAATGAGAGTCAGGAGAAACATATGGAAAACAAAAACACGACAGACTTAAGTGCTAACGTGTAAATAATAACCTTAAAAATAAAAGTTCTGAATGCACCAGCCAATGGACAGAGATTGGCATAGTGGGGAAAAAAAAAAGACCCAGTTAAATTCTGCTTTCGAGAAACTCACTTCAAATTCAGTGCCACATGTAAGTTGAAAGTAAAAGGGTGGAAAAATTATACCATGCTAATAAAAAATAGGATGGACTGTATCAATACCTGAAAAGTTAGATTTCAGAGCAAAAAAATTATTAGGGACAAAGAAGGGACATTACCAAATGGTAAGAGTAAATCCACTAGAACAACATAATAATACTAAATAGGTACATACCAAACCACAATGCCTCAAAATGAAGAAAAAATTGATAGAACTGAAAGGAGAAACAGACATCTGCAATTTTACTTGGGGACATAAACACCCCACTCTCAGCCATTGGTAGAACTGCTGGACAAAAATCGACAAGGTTTTTAGAAGAGTTGAACCACGTAAGCCACTGCTGAATATTGAACTACCTTGCATCCTTGAAATAAACCCCACCTGATCATAGTATGTAATTCTTTTCATGTGTTGCTGAATTCTATTTTTTAATTATCTGTTAAGGATCTTTGCAATTCTCTTTTTTGTTACTGTGTTTGTCTGATATTGGTATTGGGGTAAGGTCAGCTTCTTAAAATGGAAAATTATCCCTCCTATTTTCTGGAAGAGATGGTGTAGAACCATAGATAATTCTTCTTTAAACGTTTACTAGAATTTTTCAGTGAAGCCATGGAGTTTTTTTTTTTTTTTTTTTTTTTTTTTTTTTTTTAGTGTTTTTAAGTTACAAATTGTTTCCTTAATAGTTACAGAGCTATTCAGATCATCTCTTTCTTATTGGGTGACTTGTGTTTTTTGAGGAATTGATGAATATTCCTGGTAAACTGTTGAATTTATGAGCATAAAGTTGTCATAGTATTCCCTCATATTTTTAGTGCCTGCAGAATCTTCAGTGATCTTACATTCTTGATATTGGTGATTAATGTCTTTTTCTTTTTGTTGTTGTTAGAAGCTTACCAATTTTTTTCCCCAAGAACCAGTTTCTGTTTCATTGATTTTTTTCTTTATTGATTTCCTATTGTTGCTTATTGATGATTGCTTTTATCATCATCATTTCCTTTCTTCTACTTACATAGGGTTTTTGTTCTACTTTCTTGAAGTGAGAGCTTAGATTAAGACTTTAAATCTGTATATTTAGTGCTGTAAATTTTGCTCTCAGCAATGCTTTAGCTATGTCCCACAAATCTAGATATATTGTGTATTTGTTTTTATTCAGTTCTACGTTTTCAAAAATTTTCTCAACTTCCTTTTTTTTTTAAAGATTTTATTTTTTTCCTTTTTCTCCCCAAAGACCCCCAGTACAGAGTTGTATATTCTTCATTGTGGGTCCTTCTAGTTGTGGCATGTGGGATGCTGCCTCAGCATGGTTTGATGAGCAGTGCCATGTCCGCGCCCAGGATTCGAACCAACGAAACACTGGGCCACCTGCAGTGGAGTGCGTGAACTTAACCACTCGGCCACGGGACCAGCCCCTTGCATCATTTTTTTAAAAGAAATGCAACATTGAAGACATTGCTGAAGTCTCATTCCCATCTCTCCTCTCTTGCTCTGCATGTATCTTTTTATGATGTCAAAATCTACCTTGTTCATTTTCACTGCTGTATAGTATTCTTTTGAATGACTAAACCAGTTCATCCATTCCCCTATGGAAGCATGATTTCTTTGTATAGTATAACAGTCAGTGCTCTGGTGAATGTGATTGTACGCATTTCCCTGTTCACTTGTGCCAGAGTTTCTTCAAGGTAGACAACTAGTGGAATTGCTAGGTTGCAGTTTTACTTCCTCAGTTCTCCCCGATACTGCCAAAGTGAACTCCAAGGTGATGGTGCCAATTTACATTCCAGCCACAACCACTGAGTTTAATCTTTTCACCTTGTTGTCAGCACTTCCTCTTATTAGTAATTTTGAGCAATCATATGGGTGTGAAATACTGTCTTAATATTTTAATTTGCATTCATTTGATCTCTGTCAACTTTCACTAGGTTATGCCTAGTAACCAAAAACCTCCCAATCTTCTGGACTTCTAATAGTGGTTTATTCCTTGCTCATGTTAAATGCCCTTTGTGGCTTCCCTGTGGCTCTGCTTCATGTCTCCTTATTTTTGGGCCAAGACTGGAGATGCAACCTCTACCTGGAATATGCTGGTCTCATGGTAGAGGGAAAAGAAAATGTGGCAGAACCCACTATGCTCTCGAATCTTCTGCTTGCAAGTTGTGTATGTCACTCTTACTTATATCTCATTGCGATGCCAAGCAAGTCAC